>NW_020230515.1:0-280365 GCF_003227715.2 Harpegnathos saltator | reverse complement strand
TCCGCAGGACACACGTCCGTGACGTCAACGTGGGCGGCACCCGAAACACGCCAAGGACGTGCAACGAAACGACCTCCGTCGTTTCGGATGGCCTGCCCTTCCGATGTAACGGCCAATAGCCAGCCACGGTCCCGAGGACGCGTGGAAATGGACTCGAGAGCTCCGCTCGCAGGACGACCAAGTCGCTCCTGCGAGAAAGCCAAGTTCCAACGGGACACTTGGACGAAGGAGCGCGAACGCTCTAGGACTGCGACCGAGCCGCTCCAAAAGCGCCAAGGCCCCCTACGGACACTTGGCAACAAGGGAGCTGAAGCTCCGAGGAGACGGTCGAGTCGCTCCTAAGATCACGGCAACGCCATGAGTCCGAGATCACAACGAGATTCGAACCATTAGCCTCAACCCAGCAGGGTGTATCGGCGCCACCTTCAACTCAGCAGAGTCTATAGAGCAGTGGTTCGAATCTGAACGAAAGACCGATCGCCCTAGGAAGCCTAGAAAGCGCGTCGGTAATCACCAGTACACGGTGCACTAACGCGTAGCACTACTTGCTACCAAAACTGGCCAGGCAGAAAAAGGCAAGGCAAAACCAGGCATGGAGCGTCCGGTTATATATCCAGGCGGTCGAATCTTGCCTGCGGGCAGAGGAATCGAATATGTAATAAAGTATATATATATATACATATACTCACACGGAACAAAACTTCCAATAGACGTCTACTAGACATCTTACCATGGAGATTGAAAACTTCTAGTGGACGTCTATTTGAAATCGGGTAAATCTCCACTGAACGTCTAAATGTCCGCTTCTGAAACGTTCCACTGCATCTCCAGTAGACGTTCTAAATGGAGCTTCTATAGAGATTACACGCGCAAATATAGAGGTTTAATAGAATTGTTATGGATGTTTAGTAGAAATCTTATGGACAATTTCTGGAATTAAGGGTATATTTGAGAATTTAGATGGATGCTTTTTAAAGGTATGGATAAAGGTATGGATATATCTGGGAATTCATGTGGACGATTGGTAGAAATCGCATGAATGTTTCTCGCAATTTGTACTTAATCCTAGAAATAAAATAGGAGCAACAAATATGGGTAAAAGTTGTTTTTATTTATTTAATGGGAGAACAATACATGTTATATATAAATATATATATCATATATAATCGTCAGTTTCATTTCTTCAGTTGCAATATGCACAAACGTATGGCCAATATTTTCGTCGACATCATGTTGATGCTATTCTAACGCTTCGTAAAGGTTACCAAGAATCTTTTGTGCCAATACCTTGAGAAAAAAAGAGATTTCAATTAGTCTCACAGAAAAATGATATAACTTGTTAATATTAGAAAATGCACAATATACGTTTCAGCAACTATGACTGAAAATACATTTTACTCCTTTCTAACAATTTAAACATGTTATAAGAAAAATCTTAAGAAGATTCCACATCTTAGTATTGGGTGAGTGCAAAAGTTCGTGCGGAGTTTCAATAGATGGAGTTATAAGCGTCGTAAAGTGTTGTCATTAATACTTCCATCTACATATTATATAACGTTGGAAAGGTGACGTCTTCAGCTGTTATTAAAAAAAAAATCATTTGTTTTCATACAAACTGCTTCGAGAAATATCACTTTAAAAATGAGTATCGATAAGGTGCATTTACGGCATGTTATGCTTTACGAGTTTCGGAAGGGAATAAACGTTGCCGCAGCCGTAAAAAACATTCAGGATGTTTATCAGGATGAAGCACCAGCTAAACGAACTGTGGAAAAATGGTTTGCTAAATTTCGGCGCGGAGAATTTAACCTTGAAGACGAGCCACGCTCTGGTCGACCTTCTGACATTGATGACGATGTTTTGCGTACTTTAGTGCTCAATAATCCGCGAATTTCAACAGAAGAAGTTGCTACAGCACTAAACGTTGACCGATCAACCGCTTTTCGGCGTTTAAAAAAGATGGGATTCGATTTGAAGCTCGATATATGGGTGCCCCATTTGCTGACCGAGAAGAACAAAATCAAGCGAATTTCTGCAGCCGTTTCTTTACTCGGGCGGCTCAATAACGAGTCGTTTTTGGATCGACTAGTGACGGGCGATGAGAAATGGGTCCTCCTACAACAATGTTCAGCGCAAACGGACATGGAAACAATCAGGTGAGCATGGTGACGCAATGCCAAAGGCCAGTTTTGCACCCGATGAAGGTGATGCTCTCTGTTTGGTGGGATTGCAAGGGCATAATCTATTTCGAGCTTCTCCCCGCTGGCGAAACGATTGATTCGGACAAGTACTGGTCGCCAATTAACCAATCTGAATCGAGAAATAAAAGAGAACGTCGATTTTGTCAAATCGCAAGGGAGTCGTCTTTCATCGCCAGACGACAACGCCAGACCACACGTTTCGAAAAAGGACGCTGCGCAAACTGAAGAGCCTGAAATGGGATGTCTTAACGCATCCACCGTATTCTCCTGATATCGCACCATCTGACTATCACTTGTTCCAGTCATTGCAAAATTATTTAAATGGAAAAAACTTTGACTCTTTGGAGGCCTTAAAAAACGGCGTCTCTTCGTTCTTCGAATCTAAACCGCGCAGTTTTTTATGATCGAGGCATCCGTATGCTGCCAGAACGTTGGGAAAAGATTATAGAAAACGATGGAGAATATATCATTGATTGAATAAAGATTTTTGTTTGCCTAATCACTGTGTGACTTTTACTCACAAACTCCGCACGAACTTTTGCACTCACCCAATAAATAAAAAAAACCAAACGGCACAAGAGAATCAAAGCACCAATTATAAAATATTTTTCATGTGAACTCAGTTTATACTACGTAGTATCGAGTTGATATGACAAGATTTAATATTGGCATTTTTCAACTTCCTGCCTCTTCTTTTCTCTGGCAAGTTGTACAGTCTATACAGTCTATACAGTCCAATTTGTACAATCTGAGCACAAAAGAAACAAATTTGTTCTTTTTTTAAGGAAGCTCAGAAATGTGCGATACACGTAGAAATCATTACATTTGAAGTGTGTCATATTTCATCATTGGCTATCACACGAAAAAGCTGAAAAGAAATTGAAGATTGTGTAACGAGGCGCAGATGCACCTCGTTACTACCGGCCCGACCGACCACCTGTCGGGCCGAAGAACGGCGCTGTGCGCCACCCTAAAAGTACAGAAACGATCGCGCCGCCGCTATCGCGCGCCGCGGCGATCACGCGCCGTCACCGTGCCTCGCGCCGATAGGTACGCCGCTCGATCGCCGCCGTATCAATCCTAGCGCGATCAACTATAAAACGGCGGCGATCGAGCTTCTAGTCACCAGACCGATCCATACCGCCGTTCGATCCAGACGCTCTATGCTGAAGGAAAGAATATCCGGACCGTCTCGCTCTGCCTTCCGCTTTCCGACTACCCGACCGGCGACTAAGAACACGGGATTGTGCGTCCGCAGTCTCGATCGAGCGTTCTCGATACTTGGCCGTCTCCCGTCTTCCTGGGCTCGTGCGTGCGCGTGCTCAGTCGAGCGTACTCGACAGTCTCTCGCCTTTACCCGCCGCCTTGAGTCAGGGGTTCGTCCGTCGGCGAACTCCGCTGAGCGTATTCAGTCCTTTAGGCGATCCGTCTAGCGACCAAGAACCCGGGACGGTGCGTCCGCCGTCTCCGCTGAGTGTCCGCAGCACTTGGTCGCTTTTCTCCGCGAACGTAGGGAAAAGGGAAGATGCGTACGCCTTCTCTATCGAGAGTCCTCGGCCCCGACGGACGAAATCATTTCGCGTACCCCGCGACTTGCGTGCGTGCGTTCGACCGAGAATCGAAATCTCCGGTCCGGCGACCATTTATACGCGAGCGATTTCGAAGCGAATATTGGGCGATAATTGTTTCGAGACGCCCAGCGTCGCGAAGCGTGACCGATCACCGCATCGTTACCGTCGTTACCGTCTACACACGTCGCGCAATAGGCCCCGCCTTCCATAGGGCACGGCCTATCCGTCCGTATGAGCGCTTGTACCGCTCACCGCACCGCACCGTACCGTACCGACGCGCCTTATAGACGCAACCCGCGACACCGCCTTCGGGGCCGAACTCTTGTATCCCAGTAAGCATACAATAAAACTAAGTTATTTCAATTGCCATTATCAAGTGTCCTCGCTGCTTTACTCCTCCTCGAATCCGGACTCCGACGAGCCTTATCCGCGCGAAACGCGTAGCAGCGACCGGAACCGCGAGTTCGTCCGTTATAATTGTAATGAAAACAGCAAAAGCTTTATGTTATCAACAATACCTTGTTGATTGTAGTGATTAGATAATTTACATTAGAAAATGTAATGAAAATAGTACAAACTATACGATACCTTGTTACCATACCTTGACAGCGTATCAAATTAATATTTCATACCTGACGAATTGCTTCCTTCGCCCTTTGATAAGCAATAATTTTTATACTTATCCCTTTACAGTTATTCCGTTACAATATCCCTGTTGGCCTCCTCATGTCCGGTTGCACGTTTCTCCTCATTGTGGTATCTTGCCTTTGAATGTCGAAACTATTCCATGACTCTTTGCTGGATTCTTCTTTGTTCGGAATCCTTCACATTTTGAAGAACATATCCTAGAAAAATAATTTTCATGAAAGATGGCAAGAAACTGAGATATATATTCAATAATATATAGTGTTGCTTGATAAAAACGCCGGTTTTATATAATTATATTTTGCATGTACTTACTGAAAATCACTTTCATAATTTCAAGATTTTGTAACGGCTCTTTTCCACGTCAGCCTTCCCAATTATATTTTTTCGCAAAATTGTTGGAACATATTTTGTAGAGCCCTCTTCACGGCGTCATCGACGCTGATCCTTCCTATAGACTTCACATATGCACGCTGCAGAAGAATATATTTTGTATAAGACTATAATATACAGAAAGAGAGGTAAGGAGACAGGAGGAGAGAAGGGGGGAGAGAGAGAGAGAGAGAGTGGGGGAGGGAGAGAGAGAGAGAGAGAGAGTGGGGGAGGGAGAGAGAGAGAGAGGGGGAGAGAGAGAGAGAGAGAGAGAGAGAGAGAGAGCGGAAAGTTCTATGAATATAAATACAAATTAATATTTATCAACTTACTATTGCTTCAGCGTCTGTGGCGTTTTCTTTTAAAATTTCTTCAATGTCCATTAATTGCATTTTTGTTTTCAAAGGAAATAATTTTTCCACTTCTTCCATGGAACATTGCGGGTTTTGTGTTTTCTTCTCCTCTTTACTATTTCTTACTAAAATATCCAATAGGCCCAGTGCATGTCTGACATCATATTTTATTATCGTTATTTCTCTGCTCAGCTTTTTAATATGGTCCACTGCAAGTACATATTATTATTAATTGGCATTATTGGTAATGTTCGGAACTAGCCCGAACATATGATAGCTCCGGAGAGCTGGCTGGAAGTACGGATCGCAGAGCGACGTCCGCCTGCGTCTAGGCTCGCTCGAGTCCGCTCGGTGACCGTCCGGTCGTCCTGATCAAAGGCCGGGGCCTCGCAAGGCGACCACAGACCCTGCTGATCAGGCAACGTCGCGCGCCGACTGGGCCATGCCCAGGGACGGCGCACAGTGTGCCGAAAGTCGTTAAACGTGGCCAAAATAGAAAAAAATGAAAATCGTAATTTTTGGTTCTCCTTTACAGTATATTTTCGAGAAGGTCCAAATTAATCAATTGTAGTTAAAGTATGTCGGAATTCGACTGTATAACGAAGATATGTAGAATGAAAGTTATATATATTGAGATGTAAGAAATAGCACGATTATAATCCTCAGAATGATATATTTGATTTTGCTTCGAAAAAGTTTCCATGATCAAAATGACTTTTCCTGTTTAATATCTGATCCGTTTACTTTCATTTACAAGGAAAATAATATTAGAATGTCTTATATATATTACATAACAATTAAATGTAAAGAAGTTATATTTTATATACTGTCTATCATCTATTTCGTGGCATACAAAAAATTCACGATCTGCCACAACGTTGTACTTTTGTCAAAACAAAGGTAGGATGTTTATTAGTGTTTATACAGAAGTAGAAACAGCGGTATCCAGCGGTTACAAAGATATGATAAATTTTATGAGCAACGGTCCATACTTTATACGCTTACGATCAAATCCTCTCACTTGTAGATAATACCAATTCATATCAAAATTAAATTGTCGACCAAAATAATTTACTCTAGTTAAATTTATGACGTTGGCAAACAAACTAACAATTAACCACAAACTTTAAACTTTTATTTATTTCGAACGCGATAACAACTGTTTAATAATGCAACCTAGTAAACATTTCACTAAAGTAAACATTTTATGTCGAATATGTAACATATATGTTTAATGTTATACACAGAGATGTTTCTGCTATATATCTGACTTTCTGTTACATATCTGAAACGCAACAAAGCTTATATATGTAGCAGAACCATCTCCGTACATAACATTTAACATATATGTTACGTATATGACAAAAAATGTTTACCGTGAACATTTACGGGGAAAATTGTAGTTTTTAACGTAAAATAAACAAATCATAAATTGATAAACAACATAAACAATATAAATATAAAAAACTAATAACAATAAAAAATATGAATATGAAAATTATAAATATAAAAGCTAAAGGTTATATAAAATAAAAATTTTTTGCTGCTTTGTTTTTATATATATAAACTATTTTATAACATTACCGTGACAGAAATCTCCCCCTAGGTAGAAATGGGAATCCTTATTATTATTATTATTATTATTATTATTATTATTTAAAAGACTTTTGCTTTCCTCAGACCCTGTTATTTCGTCCTTCAAACAAACTTCTGTTAAAAAAGCTGATCCTTTTCCTACAGAAGTTCTTCAATTGTTAGCAGCTCCAACTTTGGAAGATACAGTTTTATTGCATGGTGAATAACTATATATCATAAAATAATATAAAAACAAATAAATATAAAAAATATAAAAACAAAAAAAATAAAATAAACAAAAATAAAAAAATATAAAAACAAAAATATACGTGTTATTTACTTAAACAATATGTCAATATTATTTATTATGCTATTAGTTATTACGCTATTATGTTACTTTCGTATTTTTTCCCGTAGAATCGAGTAACGTAATCAGTTTTGTTCTACAGTCATTATTTAGTTATTTGTTTATAACAATTAATTGCAACGTTGATTTTTGCAACTTCCTTTTTACGGGAAAAATGACTCCTCATGCTACGGTTCTATTTCCAATTATCAGTTTTTGGCTAACCTTCCTGGTTCAGTCATAATTAATTTTGGCCACTTTTCGAGGCTTTCGGCACACTGTGCGGCGGCGAGAACATGAGAGAAGAAGCACGCGCACGTGCCGACGTAAAGTGACACGCAGTGTAAACGCAATGGACGCAATAAACGCAGTAGTAACGCAGAAGAGAATAACGCAGAAGAACGACGCCGAAGAACCTAAACGTAGCTATATACAAGCGAAACAACGTCGCCTACGCAAGTCCCGCAGGACACACGTCCGTGACGTCAACGGTGCGCGGCACCCGAAGCACGCCAAGGACGTGCAACGAAACGACCTCCGTCGTTTCGGATGGCCTGCCCTTCCGGGCGTACTGGCCAATAGCCAGCCACGGTCCCGAGGACGCGTGGAAACGGAGCTCCGAGAGCTCCGGCTCGCAGGACGACCACGTCGCTCCTGCGAGAAAGCCAAGTTCCCAATGGACACTTGGACGAAGGAGCGCGAACGCTCTAGGACTGCGACCGAGCCGCTCCAAAACCGCCAAGGCCCCCTACGGACACTTGGGCAATAAGAGAGCTCGAAGCTCCGAGGAGACGGTCGAGTCGCTCCTAAGATCACGGCAACGCCGTGAGTCCGAGATCACAAAACGAGATTCGAACCATTTGCCTCAACCCAGCAGGGTGTATCGGCGCCACCTTCAACTCAGCAGAGTCTATAGAGCAGTGGTTCGAATCTGAACGAAATACCGATCGCCCTAGGAAGCGCGTCGGTAATCACCAGTACACGATGTACTAACGCGTAGCACTACTTGCTACCTAAACTGGCCAGGCAGAAGACAAGACAAGGCAAGGACCAGGCATCGCGCGCCTGGTTATATATCCGGGCGGTCGAATCTTGCCCGCGGGCAGCGGAATCGCGAGCCGCGCCGTGTAGCGGCCGCGGTTGGACCTAGTGGGGGTCCCGCGCGCTCGCTCGCGAGAACCCGCGTCCCCCGCCGCTAGCGAGAACGCCCCGGGAACCAGGCCGCCCGCCCTGCAGCGTTGACTCGCACCGACTATCCGTACAGCACGTGATGCTGTACGGAACATACCGCCCGCCTCCGTCGCGGCGACGGAAGTCAGTGGTGGAACAAACCCCCACCAGTAAGGCCCGACTCGCGGCCTGGCGGCCGTGAGGGCCTGTTGATCCCCTTCATGTTGAAGGTTGATTGGGATGAGCCCCTTTCGGATCCACAGGGAGCCTCACCAGCTTGACCAGTGGCCGGGTCAGGGTCGAGTCCGTTGTGCGCACCTGCGCCACGCGGACGTGCCCATCCGGGCCAGGCAGCAAGCCGGTGATGCGGCCGAGAGGCCACCGGGTAGGAGGAAATCGGCTATCCGCCAAGAGCACGAGGTCGCCGATGTCTAACGGACGAGAAGCGATGAGCCACTTGCCCCGGACCTGGAGCTGGGCTAGATATTCTCTAGACCATCGCTCCCAAAGATGCTCCGTCATATGCTGGAGCAGCTGCCAGCGACTCATCCTCGCGACCTGAACGTCCCCGAGGGATCGCTCAGGCGGACACAACAGCGGGCGCCCAATCAGGAAGTGCCCAGGTGTCAGGGCCTCCAAGTCCTGTGGGTCGTCCGTCAACGGATACAATGGCCTGGAGTTGAGACAGGCCTCAATGCGAGCTAGAAGAGTGGCGAACTCCTCATAGGTCAGTGCCTGCTCTCCTATTACCCATCGCAAGTGGTGTTTGACGGACCGCACTCCTGCCTCCCACAGTCCGCCGAAATGCGGAGCTGAAGGAGGCATGAACTTCCAGGTGATGCCCTGGTTACTCAAGGAGGCCGCGACCGGTCCCCCCAACGCCATGACCGCCTCAAATTGTCCTCGCAGCTCGCGGTCCGCACCCACGAATGTGGTCCCCCTATCGCTATACACGGTAACCGGCAGGCCCCGCCGGGCCGCGAAACGATGAAAAGCCGCTAAGAAGGTCGGGGCCGAATAGTCACTGACCACCTCCAAGTGGACAGCGCGCGTGCTGAAGCAGACGAAGACAGCAATATATCCCTTGGAGGTGGTACGTCCGCGCCCTCGAGACGGACGCACCGCGACCGGTCCAGCATAATCCACCCCGGTGGCAGAAAACGGTGGATGAGGCAACACCCGATCGCGAGGCAGCGGAGCCATGAACGGGGTGATCGGGGTGCCCTTATGACGTGTGCAGCGCACACAGCCCCGGATCACCTGGCGCACGAAAGAGCGCCCAGCCGGAATCCAGAATTCGCGCCTCACGGTGAGCAACGTAAGCTGCACTCCCCCGTGCAGCGTGCGTTCGTGCGCATCTCGCACAACGAGAGTCGCGAGCCGAGAGCGTCGCGGTAGCAGGACTGGCTGCCGTGCATCGATCGGTAACGCTGAGAATTGCAGGCGGCCCCCCACCCGCAAGAGGTCCCGCTCGTCCATCATGGGGTTGAGTGGCCGCAACGCCGATCTCACCATCAATGCTCCCCCCCGCTTCAGACGGCCCAATTCCTCCGCGAAGAAGCGGTGCTGCGTAACCCGCAGCAGGCGCAGTCGAGCTTCACTCAGCTCGTCCGCCGTTAAGGGTCCACTGATCCGTGGGACTCGCAGGAATCGTCGTACATAGGCCATCACGCGGATGGCCTTGCGGAAGGAGCATGCTCGGAGGACACCGGACCAGTCCTCCGGGTTCACGGCCACTACGTGAACCATGCGCCGTTCCTCGCAAGTGCCTCGGTCGCTCGCGACGCAAGTTAGACCCGGCCAGCCCGCCGGGTCCTCGACAAGCCAGGAGGGGCCACGCCACCAAAGGGCGTGTTCTCGTAGCCCGCCGGCCAACAAACCCCGGGAGGCGCAATCCGCGGGATTGTCGCCGGACGGGACATGCCGCCACGAGGCCCGCGGAAGGCTCTCGTGAATGTACGAGACGCGATTGGCGACAAAGGTGGTCCATCGAGATGGATGCCCTGTTATCCAATGGAGCGTGACAGAGGAGTCGGTCCAACAAACCAGGGAGGCCTCGGCACAACCGAGCGCCTCCACAATGGTCTTCATGAGGCGCGAGAGCAGCTGCGCACCGCACAGCTCCAGGCGGGGCAACGTTACCCGCTTTAGTGGGGCGACCCTGGTCTTGGACGCCAATAGAGCGATACGGGTGGTCCCATCAGACCGTCGAGCCCGTAAGTAGATGACGGCGGCGTACGCCCGCTCCGAGGCGTCCGAGAAGCCGTGAAGCTGGATCTCCACTTCAGGCGACCATCCGGTCCAGCGAGGAACTCGGATCGCGGAAACCTCCGCGAGCCCGGTGCTAAAGGCGTCCCAACGTCGCGAGAGCGGAGAAGGGAGAGCCTCGTCCCAACCGAGCCCGGCCAACCACAAGTCCTGAAGGAGGATCTTCGCCAGTACTACCATAGGCCCCAACCAGCCCAGGGGGTCGTATAATCGCGCAACGACTGACAAGATGCCACGCTTCGAGATGGCTGATTGAGCCCCGGGGTTGACCGAAAAGCAGAATGCATCCTCGACCGGAATCCAACCGACCCCCAGCACAGATGCACCCACGGCCCCAGGGTCCGGCAGAGGCACCAAAGGCTCGCGGTCCCCCTCCGGGATACCGGACAAGAGTTCCGGATGTGAGGCCGCCCACTTCCTGAGTCGGAACCCGCCCGCCATGAGCAAGCTGCTCAGCTCACGCTGTCGACTGCGTGCCTCCCCAAGGTCATCTGCCCCCGCAAGAATATCGTCGACGTAGGTTTGTCGACGAAGTAAGTCTGCTGCCCGGGGATAACGTTCCCGCTCATCCAGCGCCAGCTGGTGCAGCGTGCGGATGGCCAGATAAGGAGCGCACGCCATGCCATAGGTGACCGTGGTCAACCGGTACACCGATATTGCCTGCGTCTGGCTGTCTCGCCAGAGAATCTGTTGGAGGTGTTGATCCTCCGGAGCCACCCGCACTTGACGAAACATTTGCTCGATGTCTGCAGAGAAGGCCACTCGATGCATGCGCCAGGCGAGTAGAATCTCGCCCAGTTCTCGCTGTAAGCGCGGCCCCACGTGCACCAAGTCGTTCAACGACCGGCCATTGGTGGACGCCTGCGAGGCGTTGAACACCACTCTTACCTTAAGCTCGGGGGCTTGTTTAATCACCGGGTGATGTGGAATAAAGTAAGAGGGCCGCGGAGTCTCGACATTGAGCGACAGGCGGATCATATGCCCCTGTCGTTCATAGTCATCAAGAAAGTCGCGATAGGCCCCGCCCAAGGAAGGCTGCCGAAGCAGTCGCCGCTCCAAGCGATGCAACGAGGCAGTGGCAATCCGCCGAGTGTCGCCGAGAGACAGCTCAGTCGGAGGGCTCCTGAAAGGCAACCGCACCTGATAGCGGCCGTCCGCATGACGCCGAAAGGACGCCGCGAAAAACTCTTCACAAGCCCGCTCCTCTTCAGAGAGCGGGGAAGCAACCGGAATCTCCTCCACCTCCCAGAAGCGCCGCAAGAGATCCGCCATGTTGTCCGACGCACACTGCACCACATGACAATGAGAGCCGCCCGCTCCGGCGGCAGACGGGAGAGCCCCGAACAGCACCCACCCCAAGCGGGTACGCTGCGCGACGGGAGCTCCCCGTGGGCCCCGGCGAAGCCCCGTCAACACGATCTCGGCGAATACCTCCGCTCCAAGTATCGCCTCGATGCGCTCGTCATCATCGTGATCATCCGCCAACCGGAGGTTCCTCAGATGCGACCACTTCCCCGTCAGCCGAGCCCTCTGCGGGGGGTGGTACGCCGTAAGCCTCGGTAGAATGAGGGCCTCCACCGTGGTGGAGAACGGGAGGCCAGCAGTTGCTCTGAGCCGCAATGACGTGCTGGCCCGCACCCGCTGAGGGGGTCCCTCTGAGACGCCCGACAGCCCGACATCCACCGATCTACGAGACGCGCGCAGCCGCTGCGCAAGCGCCTCGGACACCAGGCTCACCTCAGAGCCCTGGTCAATGAGCGCTCGAACCACAGCGGATCGGCCATCGGACGCCATCAGACAAACCCTGGCTGTGGCCAAAAGCACTCGCTGCGCAGGCATCCGCGTCGCAGCATGCGCCGTGACCGGCGCTTCCCCCGACGCCGGGGCCGGAGACTGCTGGGCGGAGTGCAGAAGTGAATGGTGCGGCTCTCCGCACTCCCGACATCGACCCTTAGACGGGCAAGCGGCCGCCTGGTGCGACGGACCGAGGCAGTTGAAGCACAACCCGAGAGCGCGCACCCTTGCCCGTCGCGAAGAGACCGGCCGATCTTTAAAGGCCGAACACTCTCTGAGTCCATGCTCAGAACCGCACTCAGCGCAACGGGTCGGCTTGGGCCGATGGAGATGCAGCGATCGTCGACCAGTCCGCTCGGATGCCGATGAGGCACGGGGGCTGTCCCCAATGGACGGAGCCGCGGCAACCGCCTCGAGCGCCACCCGACGCTCGTCCAGGAAGACTGCCAGTCTGTCCCAGCTCACTGGCTCGCGCCGGTCCGCGGTGGCCATCTCCCAGGCCCGCCGCGTTGCAGAGTCTAGCTTGGAACGGAGGATATTGACCAATATCACGTCCCAAGCATCCACTGGCTGGTCAAGAAGGCGCAAGGCGGCTCGCAGCTCGCTGGCTCGATCCAGCAGCCTCCGAACCTCGGAGACGCTCTCCTGACGCATCGGGCCAATATCCCGGAAAGCGTCGAGATGCTGGTCCACAAGCAAACGACGGTTATCGTACCGTGCACATAGCGCTTCCCACGCTTGCTCAAACGAGCCAGTAGCGACGCCGTAGTGCCGGAGCAGACGTTCAGGCTCTCCCGACACGCTCTGTTTTAAATAATGCATCCGGTGAACTGATGCTAACGACGGGTTATCGACTATTAAGGACTCGAAGAGATCCTTAAAATTGCGCCATTCGTCAAACTTCCCTTCGAACTTCGGAATGGGAATGCGAGGCAACGAAGCCTCGGGCACTACCGCCTGCGCGGGAACTGCGTGGGCAGCCGACTCAGCCTCCTGAACCTTCAACCCATCGAGCAGGGTTTGGATTTCTGCGCGCTGCGCAATGTAGACTTCCTGTACCGTGCCACAGGCATCCTGTTGCACGTAGTCTGACTCTCGCACGGTCTTGAGGCGAGACGCTCGGATCGTGCGATGATCATCCTGGAACTGAGCCCAGTACGTGTCGAGAACCTGCAAACGAGACGTCAACCCGCCAACTGACTTCAGTTGACCGGACTTGCGTGCATTGTCCAGCAGCCGCTCCATGCGGTGCTGCCGGTCGTATTGCAGCTCGATGAGCCCAAGAATGTCCTCCTCCTTAGACATAACGGAGCCCGAGCTAAACAAACCGACCCAGGTCCGAGACTACCGCTCCCGATCCGGCTCGAAGGACCAAAATTATGTTCGGAACTAGCCCGAACATATGATAGCTCCGGAGAGCTGGCTGGAAGTACGGATCGCAGAGCGACGTCCGCCTGCGTCTAGGCTCGCTCGAGTCCGCTCGGTGACCGTCCGGTCGTCCTGATCAAAGGCCGGGGCCTCGCAAGGCGACCACAGACCCTGCTGATCAGGCAACGTCGCGCGCCGACTGGGCCATGCCCAGGGACGGCGGCGAGAACATGAGAGAAGAAGCACGCGCACGTGCCGACGTAAAGTGACACGCAGTGTAAACGCAATGGACGCAATAAACGCAGTAGTAACGCAGAAGAGAATAACGCAGAAGAACGACGCCGAAGAACCTAAACGTAGCTATATACAAGCGAAACAACGTCGCCTACGCAAGTCCCGCAGGACACACGTCCGTGACGTCAACGGTGCGCGGCACCCGAAGCACGCCAAGGACGTGCAACGAAACGACCTCCGTCGTTTCGGATGGCCTGCCCTTCCGGGCGTACTGGCCAATAGCCAGCCACGGTCCCGAGGACGCGTGGAAACGGAGCTCCGAGAGCTCCGGCTCGCAGGACGACCACGTCGCTCCTGCGAGAAAGCCAAGTTCCCAATGGACACTTGGACGAAGGAGCGCGAACGTTCTAGGACTGCGACCGAGCCGCTCCAAAACCGCCAAGGCCCCCTACGGACACTTGGGCAATAAGAGAGCTCGAAGCTCCGAGGAGACGGTCGAGTCGCTCCTAAGATCACGGCAACGCCGTGAGTCCGAGATCACAAAACGAGATTCGAACCATTTGCCTCAACCCAGCAGGGTGTATCGGCGCCACCTTCAACTCAGCAGAGTCTATAGAGCAGTGGTTCGAATCTGAACGAAATACCGATCGCCCTAGGAAGCGCGTCGGTAATCACCAGTACACGATGTACTAACGCGTAGCACTACTTGCTACCTAAACTGGCCAGGCAGAAGACAAGACAAGGCAAGGACCAGGCATCGCGCGCCTGGTTATATATCCGGGCGGTCGAATCTTGCCCGCGGGCAGCGGAATCGCGAGCCGCGCCGTGTAGCGGCCGCGGTTGGACCTAGTGGGGGTCCCGCGCGCTCGCTCGCGAGAACCCGCGTCCCCCGCCGCTAGCGAGAACGCCCCGGGAACCAGGCCGCCCGCCCTGCAGCGTTGACTCGCACCGATTATCCGTACAGCACGTGATGCTGTACGGAACAGGTAACGTCGCAAGACTTGTCATTATCTATATTTTTATGATTGTATTATATATTATATTTGTATGATTATATTGTGATGCTTTTAAAACCTTCATCTCAACTTACCGATCGCAGCTTGCGATGTCTGATAATTTAAATTATCATTATTATTTATACTTTCCCTCTCTTCAATATTTTCCATATAATGAAATATGTCAACTTCTTGGGATGCTTCAGTATGTCGATTTATATTCTTCTGATTTTCTGAATGATCTCTAACGTTCCTGTAAGCTTCTTTCCTTTTTTCGTGTGACAAACAATTATATTCATCTATAAATATAAGAAATAAAATAAATTAATACTGTAACTTAAACATATTGCATTATTGTACAAATGTTTTACATACGTTTGCTTACCTTGTGACAATGTGTGTGAGTCTTCATCCATTTTCGATGATTCTCGATCATAATTTATCTTAATACTCTGAGGAATTATCTTGTTTGAATATCCAATAGATGTACTTGCGCTGTCATGGACGTCATATCTGTGTCGTTGATTTTTCGCAACTTCATATTGGTATGGAATTGTAATGAAAATATATTGTATTAATATTGAACATGTGAAACATGTGAAAATATATTGTATTAATATTGAACATGTGATATATTTAAATAATAATATAAAACTACACCCGTTTGTGATTTAAATATTAGGAGCGCAAAAAAGTTCTGAGCCCTAGATTTCATACTACTGAAACCACAATTTAAATTGCATTAATTTTCTCGCCCTCTTGCGGTTTTAAAGCAGTGACATTTGGTCTTTCGAAACATCGTGCGATTTGGCGTTTGATGCATATAACCTTAAAATCAGCAGTATTCACGATGGCAATAACAAAAGAGCATATTCGATTTTCCATCCACTTCGCGTTTCATCTGAAGAAAAATGCTGCTGAAGCCACTGAAATGATCTGTGTTGCATATGGAGAAAACGCTGTAAGTTATGATACGTGTAAAAGGTGGTATCAAAGATTTCGCCAAGGAGATTTCAGTCTTAAAGATGAACTGCGTGCTGGACGCCTTCAAAAGATTGAAACGGACGAACTGCAAGCATTGTTGGATATAAACTCTGCACAAACTGAAAAGGAGCTTGCAGAGCAACTTGGCGTTACGCGACAAGCCATTTCCACATGTTTACATGCAATGGGAAAAGTTCAAAAGAAAGGCAGATGGGTTCCGCATGTACTGTCCGAAGACAACAAAAATCGACGGCGTGACACGGCACTCACTTTGCTTTCAAGGTTCCGGAAAAAGGATTTTCTGCACCAAATCATTACAGGTGATGAAAAGTGGATACTTTATGAGAATCCGAAGCGTAAAAAATCATGGGTTGACCCTGGTCAACCTTCGACATCGACGCCAAAGACCAATATCCACGCCAAGAAGGTTTTGCTTTGCATATGGTGGGATTGGAAAGGTGTATTGTATTACGAGTTCTTACAGCCGGGTGAAACAGTAACAGCAGATCGCTATCAGCAACAATTGAGCAATTTGAGCGATGTGTTTGAAGAAAAGAGGCCATTTACTGGCAAAGGACGTCGTAAAGTGATACTGCTTCATGACAATGCCCGACCACATGTTGCGAAAGTGACTCAGGACCATATCTTTGCGTTAGGCTGGGAACTTCTCCCGCACGCGGCGTATAGCCCAGACATGGCGTCTTCCGATTACTACCTATACCGGTCTCTGCAGCATTTCTTGACTGATACACATTTTGTGACACTTGAAGAGATACGAAAATGCATTGATGACTTTATCGCCTCGAAGGCGGTGAGCTTCTACCATCAGGGAATTCGCAAGCTGCCCGAAAGATGGCAAAAGGTCATCGATGCAAACGGGGAATATTTCGTTGATTAATATAGTTTTGTTTGCTTTTAAATAAATCTTGAATTTTGCAAAAAAAGGATCAGAACTTTTTTGCTCTCCTAATACTTACAATATTCGCCAAATGTCCGTATAACTCTATGGCAAGTCCACTCAACATTCGGTACTTCCTCTCTTTCTACAGCTTTTCTAATCCTTTGGTCCGTTTTATAATGCGACGGATATTTACACATATCTCCACTTTTAAGCCATATTTTGGTATAACTTGGATTCCATCGGAAAATTCTGCGACCACAAATCCTCGACTGCACATTGTATTTTCCTGCAACACAGAAATCAGCCTACGCGTCTTTTGTTTAAGGAAAAATTATAACATGAATAACTTGTAATTACTGAATGTGTGTAAATATAATTCATGGGAAGAAAATTCGTATTAAGAAAAGACAATGTTACAAATGAAAACATAACGTTTTCAAAGTAGAAGATTATAATATTGAAATGCAAACTAATTTTCAATTTATCTTCTCTCTATGTTATTAATGTGTTGTATTTATAAGCGGTATCACTGCATGGTATTCTTTTTCTGTACACGGTAACTTAAAAAATTTGTAATTATGGTAATTTTACGCAGAGGCCACGTTTGAAGATTAAATAATTTTGTTACTTTAAATATGCTAAAATGAATAGAACTGCACGGATTACTATAAAGTTCCTCTACAATCAGAAATTTACGACCTACAACGATGTTTTCACCCTCTGTCGTAGTGGCGATATTTTCCAAACAAACTATTAGGTTGTTCGGAAAGTTCGTTTCAAATTTTTGAAATAAATTAAGAGCGCAATATTTTATACAAAGAGGAACTTTATTGAAGCAAATATGTACCGTTTTGTTCAACAACCTTGGCCCATCTTTCAGGAAGCTGCATGACGCCTTTGCTTCAAAATAAAGGTTTCTTATTGGCGAAGAATTTATCAAGATGACTTTTAAGGATTTTCAAAGACTCGAATTTCTTGTCCCGAAGAAAATTTTTTAAAGAAAGAAATAGTAGTCAGTAGTAGAAATAGTAGTCAGATGGGGCAAGGTCGGGAGAATATGGAGGATGAGGAAGAACGTCCCATTCGAAGTCTAACAGCTTCCTACGGATAGACATTGCGACGTGAGGTCTGGCGTTATCATGATGGAAAACAATTCCACGCCTGTTGGCCAATTCAGGGCGCTTCCGTGCGATGGCAGTCTTCAGTTCGTCCAGTTGAAGGCTGTACTTCGTCGCATTGATGGTTTCGTTTGGTTGAAGAAGCTCATAATATACCACGCCCTTAAAATCCCACCAGATACTCAGAAGAACCTTTTTCGCGTGAAGCCCCGGCTTGGCCACTGTTTGCGTAGACGCGTCGCTGGTTCCCCACGACCTCTTACGGCTAACATAATTGTATAGGATCCAACTTTCATCGCCTGTTATAATCCTCTTCAAGAACGGTTCTTTTTGGTGCCATTGAAACAGCATATCGTAGACGTTCACACGTTCCAGCAACTGCCGTTCATTCATTTCGTGTGGAACCCACACATCCAGTCGACTTGAGAATCCTAGCTTCTTCAGATGGTCATGCACGGAGGAAACAGACTTGTGCAGAGTGTCGGCAAGTTCTCTAACTGTCACTCGAGGATTTTCGTGCACGAGATCCATAAGAAGCGTTTCATCAACCTCCTGAGGCCGGCCTGAGCGAGCTTGATCTTCCATGTTGAAATCGCCAGCTTCGAATTTTCGATACCATTTTCGAACTGTCTGGTGAGTGACGCAGGCATCTCCATATACTGAGAACATCTCATTCAGGGTCTGCGAAGCCGTGAAGCCACGTTTAAAGCAATATAGCATCACATGACGAAAATGGACTTTTTGATTCTCCATTTTTCAAACTGATTTCTGACGAAATAGTTGCACTTAGGAAGATTTGCAAAGTTTCCTTAGCGGGCTCATAGATCTGGGAATGTTTGTAGACAAACATAAAATCGTTTAGAACGCCCTAGTTCTTACTGATTACATAGAAATGTGGAGCGCGCGAAATTTGAAACGAACTTTCCGAACAACCTAATATATCGTTTCCTATAAGACAATTGTTAGGAGATTCGATAGAAAGAATAAAATCTGGAAATTCTATCTTTGAAAATTGCGGACTAAAGCAACCTGCTATTAGTGGTCCTTTATCATGTAACTTTTTAATACAAATTTGGACGATTTGGTGTGGCAGAAAGAGCATCGGCAAAAAATGCCCGTTTTCGGTACCTCGATTTTTGAAACTTTTTTTATGCCAAATGGTTACTTATGATGACCCAAAAATCCCTGCAAAATTTCAAGATGAGCATATGCCCCGTTTAAGAAATATAGGGGGTCAAAATTGACCATGTCCAATTAAAAAATATAGCAGCTTCACATTTATACTCCAATAATAATGTCCAAAAAATTCAACCGAAATGGTTCTTTTAAGATTTTTGGCTGCTGATTACGAATCTGAAGTCAGATTTTAAAAATTCAAAATGACGGATCCAATATGGCGGACGAATTTTTCTTAAATTCATCAGATTCACTTGAAATTCGTTACTCGGGGGTTTTTGAGGTCGCTGATTACGAATCTAACGGTTAACTAACTTTTAACCAACACTAAATCTTCTTTGTCACTACATTAAACCTACTTTGACCCTACATAGAATCTATTTTGTCCTACAATGGATATTTTTCCTCACTATTTTTCCTCACATTGGACCTACATTCTACCTTTTTTTTTTTGTTAAGGAGGGGAAATGCCTGACGCGCACCCTGGGGCTCGTGCTGGAGGTAGTGTGGGACTTGCACCCACTAAAACCCCCCCGGCCCACAGCGTGCTGAATGCGAGGAGCCCGGGAATCACCATGCAAGACGGCACTTAGCCATCCGGACTCCCCGCCACACATGCGCGCCGCCACGCCAGACTCAGGTGAGAGAGCCGCACCTCTCCCTGCCTACCCCCGCCCCCCCGGGTCAAACGGATGATGATCATCATCACCATCCGAACCCGAAGAAGCCCCCCCCGAGGACAGCGACGATGACGACGAGGACCGCGACGACGACGAAGACAACGAAGATGACGAGACGGACGATCGACGACGATGATGACGATGACGACGACGACGGCGACCAACGGACGATGACGACGACGACAACGACGACGATGACGACGACGACGACAAACCCGACACCTCGGACAACGACGACGACAAGGAAGACGAGGACAAAGGCGCGGAGCCGGGGGAGGGAGCGGACCTACCTGGTCCCCCGATTGGGAGGAAGAAGAGGGGGAAAAGCCCACAACCCAACGGTCGCCAGCCCTCTTATGGGCCCTCTCGGCATTCTCCTTTGATCCGACCACTGTGGCGGCGAACCGCAACACGGCCGACCAAACCCGGCGGGAGCGAAGGCTCTCGCGCACGACCGCGGGCAGGGACAGATCCCCACCCACCTCCCCCACCAACTCCTCACGCTGCACCCTCCACGCCACGCAGTGCTGCAGGATATGTTGCGCATCATCGCGCTCGTCCCCGCAGTGAAAACACCGCGGGGATGGATACTTCCCGATCTTGTGCAAGAATTCCGCAAAAACCCCGTGGCCCGTCAACAGTTGCGTAGCGTGAAAGGACAGGCCGCCACGATGCGGACGATCCAACCAGAGATTGAACTCCAGCAGGATCGCGTCACGGACACGAACACTCGGCAGTCCCGGGGCCCGGAGATGCAGAAGCCACTGCCGGCGAACCAGCAGCTCCTCCGCAGCCCGAGCCTCCGCGACCGCCTCGGACGTCCACAACCCGTACGGACGAAAGTCGCGAGCCCTCTCGTACATCCGGCGACGAGACGCCGCCAGGATGTCAACGGGCAGCATCCGAGCAAGGAGGGTCGCAGCCACATACGACACTATCCTGTATCCGGACACCACCTTGATGGCGATTCGACGCTGTATCCACTTCAGGTCCACCTGGGCTTGTTGAGTTGCAGCAAAGGCCTTAACCCAAACCGGCGCCCCGTAGAGAACCACGGACATCATGACGGTTGCGTACAACCGTCGCCGGGCCTCCCCGGGGCCCCGTAAATTGGGCATCAGTCTGCCTAGGGCTCTCGCGACTGTCGCGACCTTCGTCCGTACGTACTCGAAGTGAGGCCTGAACATCATACGACTGTCCAGGATCACCCCGAGATACTTCATGCGATCCCCCACCGACGCCCGATGTAACGCTCCCCACGCGTACATGCACCTCCACCGGAGGGGCCCGCCCTCGGGCCCTCCTCCCATGGAACATGACTGCCACTGTCTTGTCCGCAGACACCCTGAGACCGAGGCCAGCGATACTCCCCACCGTAAACTCCACCTGGATGGTGGCCAGGACCGAAGCCCTCTCCACAGAGGGGCCCGCAGCCAGAATCAGGGTATCATCCGCGTAGCATATGACTTCGCATCCAGGCTCGAGACGAGCATTGAGCACGCGGTCATAAACCACATTCCACAAGAGGAGGCCGAGCACCGACCCCTGGGGGACGCCCGCCACCACGTCGCGGGACCTTACACCCCTGCCGCGGACCGGGTACTCCACCGTCCTATTGGACAGGTAGGATCCGACCACACGCCGGAGGTAAAGGGGGAAACCCTTCTCCCTTAACGCACATAAGATGTGCGACCGCTGCACCGAGTTGAACGCGTTTATCACTTCCAACCCGACCGCCACGGCCGCACCCCCACCCGACACCACGTGCGACACATAGTCACAGACCCGAAGGAGGGCGTCCACCGTCGACCTACCCGTCCGAAACCCATACTGAGAATCGGACAGGGAGGCCGCCGGATGATCCGCCATCCAACGCTCCATCCTCCCCACCAGCACCCTCTCAAAGATCTTGCCGATCTCATTGAGGAGGCAGATGGGACGGGCTCGGAGCGGTCCGGCCGATTCCGCCCCCCCTTCGGGATCAGGATGAGCCTACCACGTCTCCAATTGGAGGGAAAAATACTCTCCGCGAGACACCTGTTGAACAAGTTCGTAATTACCCTGAGAAAGGCCGGAGGGACCTTTCTCCATATACCGGCGCGCACATCATCCGGCCCGGGGGCCGGGTTACCGCCCCTTCCCTTGCCGCTTATCGCCTCGAGCACCTCCCCCTGGTCGCATGACCAGACGGGGTCCCAGGCCTCGTCAGACAAAGGCTCGTCCCAATCTCGATCGGAGGGCCGCGGAAAGAGGGAATCTAGCAAAACAGCTAGTTCTTCCTCTTCGAGGGTCTCCGTGAGTGCTGGCGACGACCGCCGAAGCCGTTTTAAAACGAGCTTGTACGACAGCCCCCACGGATCCTCCTCAACCGACCGAACCAGGTCCTCCCAGGCGCGGACGTTCGCCGCCTTAATGGCTTTGCGAAGGTCCCGCTTGGCTCGACGGAACACAACACCACACTCACACAGGACATGCACACCCTTACGCCGACACCTAGTATAGCCGCGCCGAGCCCGCAAGCAGGCCCGGCGCAGCTGCGCGATCTCCTCTGTCCACCAATGGGCGGCAGAACGCTCGCGCCTACCACCCCCGAACCGGGACCTGGGGGCCGAGTCGTCGTAGGCACGAGCCATGGCCTGTGACACCCAGCCCGCCAGGCCCTCGGCAGATGCCACCTGGGCCTCCCCTGGACCAAACGCGCATCGCTCCTCCAAAGAGGAGATAAACTCATCCGGGCGGAACTTGGAGAAGTCCTAACGGGGGTAAATCCGCCGGGACCCCCCCCCCAAGCTCCGCCCCAACCCCCCCAGATGTCAATAGAAAATGTTATATAACGGTGGTCCGAGAGGGTTTCCCTCTCCCGGACCCTCCACTGCGCAACCCTGCCTGCCAGTCCAGGAGAAGCCCAGGTCAGATCTACCACCGATGTTCCCTGCGGCCGCACGCAGGTGCCAGCACCTCCTACATTCAAGAGGCGGAGATCCAACTCGGCGGCCCATTCCGAGAGGATCTCCCCTCTACGGTTCTCCCGGCGGGGATCCCACAGCCAGGACTTGGCGTTGAAATCCCCGCCAAGGAGAACCCCACGCCCCCGAAGGCCGGAGAGCACACCGCGGAGCCGGTCCAGCCGACCGAGGAAGGCCGCGATCCCCCCACTAGGTGGAAGGTAGACACTAACGGCATAAAAGCACCAGTCCGCGACAACGAAGTCCCTCCCCCAATCGACCAGCCGACAATCCCCCGGCAGGCCGGACCCCCAGGCAGGATTTGTCGTTGATCCGCCATATTGGATTCGCCATTTTGAATTTTTAAAATCTAACTTCAGATTCGTAATCAGCAGCCAAAAATCTTAAAAGAACCATTTCGGTTTAATTTTTTGGACATTATTATTGGAGTATAAATGTGAAGCTGCTATATTTTTTTAATTGGACATGGTCAACTTTGACCCCCTATATTTCTTAAACGGGGCATATGCTCATCTTGAAATTTTTGCAGGGATTTTTGGGTCACCATAAGTAACCATTTGGCATAAAAAAAGTTTCAAAAATCGAGGTACCGAAAACGGGCATTTTTACTGATGCTCTTTTCAAACGGAAAAGCTCTAAAAGTGTCTAATGGTCCAAGATATTTTATGTCGTCAGTTATGTGTAAAAGACAGTGAATATTATGAGATGCATGTTCAGGCCTGTAAATTGTGATGAAACATTCAACAAAAATATTTTAATAATTTTTCAGCGTATTCCATGTGTTTGGTTTTTCTGGCATAATATGTACACAGCAATATGCAAACAGAGAAAATGGGAAAAAATTTCTAACCGCAATTCTTTTTGTAATATAACGCGTCCAGTATATAAGAGGAATTGACGATACTCGGTTGTTTTCTATTGAGAATAATCTTCCAATTCGTGCGGTCTTCTTGCAAATTCTCGTGGAATATAAGGTCTGATATTTAGAAGAAACTTGGAAATATTTTTTATTTTTTTTAGAGGATAGATACCTCGTTTTAAGAGGGCCGCTTATCCATAAGTTAATGAGTTTTCTCATAACACTAATACATATCATGTGCATGTAATCTAACGGAATTTAGGAGATTATATAAAAATTCTGAATATCTAGTAATACAGAACGACCGAGATGATGTTTCTCTTGATCTTGATTACGAAAAGTAACATCAGTTCTATTTTGACAATTCAAATCGGGAAAGTAAACTCTATTTGCAATAAACTCGCCTTCAATTATGCATTTAGAACAGTTAAATAGCCAGCATGACCTTTAGTAAAAGTAATAAAAGATTTTGCAGGCGCGTCACAAATGATAGTGTTACGTCCTGCTGACTCAGCGGACCCTAGGCTTCTTTTATAAATAAGGGAAATCGAATTTATTACTTATCATATGGCCGAATGCGCTCAGCATAATACCACACGACGATATCTCTGGAATTTTCGATACCCCAAAAAATACTAACAATCTTGAACCAACTCCTATCCTGTTTTCTACGCGCTTTAATTATTGATAACAGTACCACGACATCGTTCTTAGAAATATCGATATTTACTTCTTAAGATAGCTGCCACGTTTTTTTTTATTTACAAAAGACTTTCGAAATCCTCTTATTGTCACATGCATCTTATCTCCTATAAAATAATCTTCTGGAACATTTCCCCCAAAACCCCACTCTCTCAACCGAGGTGACTTTTTGAGAAAAATAAATACCACGCCCTTAAAATCCACCAGATACTCAGAAGAACCTTTTTCGCGTGAAGCCCCGCTTGGCCACTGTTTGGTAGACGCGCGCTGGTTCCCCACGACCTCTTACGGCTAACATAATTGTATAGGATCCAACTTTCATCGCCTGTTATAATCCTCTTCAAGAACGGTTCTTTTTGGTGCCATTGAAACAGCATATCGTAGACGTTCACACGTTCCAGCAACTGCCGTTCATTCATTCGCTGTGGAACCCACACATTCCAGTCGACTTTGAGAAATCCTAGCTTCTCAGATGGTCATGCACGGAGAAACGACTTGTGCAGAAGTGTCGCAAGTTCTCTAAACTGTCACTCGAGGATTTTCTGCACGAGATCCATAAAAGCGTTCATCAACCTCCTGAGGCCGCCTGAGCGAGCTTGATCTTCCCATGTTGAAATCGCCAGCTTCGAATTTTCGATACCTTTTTCGAACTGTCTGTGTGAGTGACGCAGGCATCTCCAAGTATACTGAGAACATCTCATTCAGGGTCTGCGAAGCCGTGAAGCCACGTTTTAAAGCAATATACGCATCACATGACGAAATGGACTTTTTGATTCTCCATTTTTCAACTGATTTCTGAACGAAATAGTTGCACTTTAGGAAGATTTAGCAAAGTTTCCTTAGCGGGCTCATAGATCTGGGAATGTTTGTAGACAAACATAAAATCGTTTAGACGCCCTAGTTCTTACTGATTACATAGAAATGTGGAGCGCGCGAAATTTGAAACGAACTTTCCGAACAACCTAATATATCGTTTCCTATAAGACAATTGTTGGAGATTCGATAGAAAGAATAAATCTGGAAATTCTATCTTTGAAAATTGCGGACAAAGCAACCTGCTATTAGTGGTCCTTTATCATGTAACTTTTTAATACAAATTGGACGATTTGGTGTGCAGAAAGAGCATCGGCAAAAAATGCCCGTTTTCGGTACCTCGATTTTTGAAAAATTTTTTTATGCCAAATGTTACTTATGATGACTCCAAAAATCCCTGCCAAATTTCAAGAATGAGCATATGCCCCGGTTTAAGAAATATAGGGGTCAAAATTGACCATGTCCAATTAAAAAATATAGCAGCTTCACATTTATACTCCAATAATATGTCCAAAAAATTCAACCGAAATGGTTCTTTTAAGATTTTGGCTGCCTGATTACGAATCTGAAGTCAGAGATTTTAAAAATTCAAAATGACGGATCCAATATGGCGGACGAATTTTCTTAAATTCATCAGATTCACTTGAAATTCGTTACTCGGGGTTTTTGAGGTCGCTGTATTACGAATCTAACGGTTAACTAACTTTTAACCAACACTAATCTTCTTTGTCACTACATTAAACTACTTTGACCCTACATAGAATCTATTTTGTCCTACAATGGATATTTTTCCTCACTATTTTTCCTCACATTGGACCTACATTCTACCTTTTTTTTTTTTAAGGAGGGAAAATGCCTGACGCGCACCCTGGGGCTCGTGCTGGAGGTAGTGTGGGACTTGCACCACTAAAACCCCCGGCCCACAGCGTGCTTGAATGCGAGGAGCCGGGAATCACCATGCAAGACGGCACTTAGCCATCCGGACTCCCCGCCACACATGCGCGCCGCACGCCAGACTCAGGTGAGAGGCCGCACCTCTCCCTGCCTACCCCCGCCCCCCCGGGTCAAACGGATGATGATCATCACCATCCGAACCCGAAGAAGCCCCCCCCGAGGACGCGACGATGACGACGAGGACCGCGACGACGACGAAGACAACGAAGATGACGAGACGGACGATCGACGACGATGATGACGATGACGACGACGACGGCGACCAACGGACGATGACGACGACGACAACGACGACGATGACGACGACGACGACCAAACCCGACACCTCGGACAACGACGACGACAAGGAAGAACGAGGACAAAGGCGCGGACCGGGGGGAGGGAGCGGACCTACCTGGTCCCCCGATTGGGAGGAAGAAGAGGGGGAAAAGCCCACAACCCAACGGTCGCCAGCCCTCTTTATGGGCCTCTCGGCATTCTCCTTTGATCCGACCACTGTGGCGGCCGAACCGCAACACGGCCTGACCAAACCCGGCGGGAGCGAAGGCTCTCGCGCACGACCGCGGGCAGGGACAATCCCCACCCACCTCCCCACCAACCTCCTCACGCTGCACCCTCCACGCCACGCCAGTGCTGCAGGATATGTTGCGCATCATCGCGCTTCGTCCCCGCAGTGAAAACACCGCGGGGATGGATACTTCCCGATC
This sequence comes from Harpegnathos saltator, assembly GCF_003227715.2. NCBI lineage: Eukaryota > Metazoa > Arthropoda > Insecta > Hymenoptera > Formicidae > Harpegnathos > Harpegnathos saltator. The sequence goes on along the minus strand of NW_020230515.1, from coordinate 253,613 downwards.
TTGTGCAAGAATTCCGCAAAAAACCCCGTGGCCCGTCAACAGTTGCGTAGCGTGAAAGGACAGGCCGCACGATGCGACGATCAACCAGAGATGAACTCCAGCAGGATCGCGTCACGGACACGAACACTCGGCAGTCCCGGGGCCCGGAGATGCAGAAGCCACTGCCGGCGAACCGCAGCTCCTCCGCAGCCCGAGCCTCCGCGACCGCGCTCGGACGTCCACAACCCGTACGGACGAAAGTCGCGAGCCCTCTCGTACATTCGCGACGAGACGCCGCCAGGATGTCAACGGGCAGCATCCGAGCAAGGAGGGTCGCAGCCACAATTACGACACTATCCGTATCCGGACACCACCTTGATGGCGATTCGACGCTGTATCCACTCAGGTCCACCTGTGGCTTGTTAGTTTGCAGAAAGGCCTTAACCCAAACCGGCGCCCCGTAGAGAACCACGGACTCATGACGGTGCGTACAACCGTCGCCGGGCCTCCCCGGGCCCCCGTAAATTGGGCATCAGTCTGCCTAGGCTCTCGCGACTGTCGCGACCTTCGTCTCCGTACGTACTCGAAGTGAGGCCTGAACATCATACGACTGTCCAGGAGTCACCCCGAGATACTTCATGCGATCCCCCACCGACGCCGATGTAACGCTCCCACGCGCGTACATGCACCTCCACCGGAGGGCCGCCTCGGGCCCTCCTCCATGGGAACAGACTCCACTGTCTTGTCCGCAGACACCCTGAGACCGAGGCGCCGATACTCCCCACCGTAAAACTCCACCTGGTATGGTGGCCAGGACCGAAGCCCTCTCCACAGAGGGGCCGCCAGCCAGAATCAGGGATCATCCGCGTAGCATATGACTTCGCATCCAGGCTCGAGACGAGCATTGAGCACCGCGGTCATAACCACATTCCACAAGAGGAGGCCGAGCACCGACCCCTGGGGGGCCCCCACCACGTCGGGACCCTTACCACCCCTGCGCGGACCGGTACTTCCACCGTCCTATTGGACAGGTAGGATCCGACCACACGCCGGAGGTAAAGGGGGAAACCCTTCTCCCTTAACGCACATTAAGATGTGCGACCGCTGCACCGAGTTGAACGCGTTTATCACTTCCAACCCGACCGCCACGGCCGCACCCCCACCCACACCACGTGCGACACATAGTCACAGACCCGAAGGAGGGCGTCCACCGTCGACCTACCCGTCCGAAACCCATACTGAGAATCGGACAGGGAGGCCGCCGGATGATCCGCCATCCAACGCCTCCATCCTCCCCACCAGCACCCTCTCAAAGATCTTGCCGATCTCATTGAGGAGGCAGATGGGACGGGCTCGGAGCGGTCCGGCCGATTCCGCCCCCCCTTCGGATCAGGATGAGCCTACCACGTCTCCAATTGGAGGGAAAATACTCTCCGCGAGACACCTGTTGAACAAGTTCGTAATTTACCCTGAGAAAGCGGAGGGACCTTTCTCCATATACCGGCGCGCACATCATCCGGCCCGGGGGCCGGGTTACCGCCCCTTCCCTTGCCGCTTATCGCCTCGAGCACCTCCCCCTGGTCGTCATGAACCAGACGCGGGTCCCAGGCCTCGTCATTGTGATTTAAATATTAGGAGCGCAAAAAAGTTCTGAGCCCTAGATTTCATACTACTGAAACCACAATTTAAATTGCATTAATTTTCTCGCCCTCTTGCGGTTTTAAAGCAGTGACATTTGGTCTTTCGAAACATCGTGCGATTTGGCGTTTGATGCATATAACCTTAAAATCAGCAGTATTCACGATGGCAATAACAAAAGAGCATATTCGATTTTCCATCCACTTCGCGTTTCATCTGAAGAAAAATGCTGCTGAAGCCACTGAAATGATCTGTGTTGCATATGGAGAAAACGCTGTAAGTTATGATACGTGTAAAAGGTGGTATCAAAGATTTCGCCAAGGAGATTTCAGTCTTAAAGATGAACTGCGTGCTGGACGCCTTCAAAAGATTGAAACGGACGAACTGCAAGCATTGTTGGATATAAACTCTGCACAAACTGAAAAGGAGCTTGCAGAGCAACTTGGCGTTACGCGACAAGCCATTTCCACATGTTTACATGCAATGGGAAAAGTTCAAAAGAAAGGCAGATGGGTTCCGCATGTACTGTCCGAAGACAACAAAAATCGACGGCGTGACACGGCACTCACTTTGCTTTCAAGGTTCCGGAAAAAGGATTTCTGCACCAAATCATTACAGGTGATGAAAAGTGGATACTTTATGAGAATCCGAAGCGTAAAAAATCATGGGTTGACCCTGGTCAACCTTCGACATCGACGCCAAAGACCAATATCCACGCCAAGAAGGTTTTGCTTTGCATATGGTGGGATTGGAAAGGTGTATTGTATTACGAGTTCTTACAGCCGGGTGAAACAGTAACAGCAGATCGCTATCAGCAACAATTGAGCAATTTGAGCGATTGTTTGAAGAAAAGAGGCCATTTACTGGCAAAGGACGTCGTAAAGTGATACTGCTTCATGACAATGCCCGACCACATGTTGCGAAAGTGACTCAGGACCATATCTTTGCGTTAGGCTGGGAACTTCTCCCGCACGCGGCGTATAGCCCAGACATGGCGTCTTCCGATTACTACCTATTACCGGTCTCTGCAGCATTTCTTGACTGATACACATTTTGTGACACTTGAAGAGATACGAAAATGCATTGATGACTTTATCGCCTCGAAGGCCGGTGAGCTTCTACCATCAGGGAATTCGCAAGCTGCCCGAAAGATGGCAAAAGGTCATCGATGCAAACGGGGAATATTTCCGTTGATTAATATAGTTTGTTTGCTTTTAAATAAATCTTGAATTTTGCAAAAAAAGGATCAGAACTTTTTTGCTCTCCTAATACTTACAATATTCGCCAAATGTCCGTATAACTCTATGGCAAGTCCACTCAACATTCGGTACTTCCTCTCTTTCTACAGCTTTTCTAATCCTTTGGTCCGTTTTATAATGCGACGGATATTTACACATATCTCCACTTTTAAGCCATATTTTGGTATAACTTGGATTCCATCGGAAAATTCTGCGACCACAAATCCTCGACTGCACATTGTATTTTCCTGCAACACAGAAATCAGCCTACGCGTCTTTTGTTTAAGGAAAAATTATAACATGAATAACTTGTAATTACTGAATGTGTGTAAATATAATTCATGGAAGAAAATTCGTATTAAGAAAAGACAATGTTACAAATGAAAACATAACGTTTTCAAAGTAGAAGATTATAATATTGAAATGCAAACTAATTTTCAATTTATCTTCTCTCTATGTTATTAATGTGTTGTATTTATAAGCGGTATCACTGCATGGTATTCTTTTTCTGTACACGGTAACTTAAAAAATTTGTAATTATGGTAATTTTACGCAGAGGCCACGTTTGAAGATTAAATAATTTTGTTACTTTAAATATGCTAAAATGAATAGAACTGCACGGATTACTATAAAGTTCCTCTACAATCAGAAATTTACGACCTACAACGATGTTTTCACCCTCTGTCGTAGTGGCGATATTTTCCAAACAAACTATTAGGTTGTTCGGAAAGTTCGTTTCAAATTTTTGAAATAAATTAAGAGCGCAATATTTTATACAAAGAGGAACTTTATTGAAGCAAATATGTACCGTTTTGTTCAACAACCTTGGCCCATCTTTCAGGAAGCTGCATGACGCCTTTGCTTCAAAATAAAGGTTTCTTATTGGCGAAGAATTTATCAAGATGACTTTTAAGGATTTTCAAAGACTTCGAATTTCTTGTCCCGAAGAAAATTTTTTAAAGAAAGAAATAGTAGTCAGTAGTAGAAATAGTAGTCAGATGGGGCAAGGTCGGGAGAATATGGAGGATGAGGAAAGAACGTCCCATTCGAAGTCTAACAGCTTCCTACGGATAGACATTGCGACGTGAGGTCTGGCGTTATCATGATGGAAAACAATTCCACGCCTGTTGGCCAATTCAGGGCGCTTCCGTGCGATGGCAGTCTTCAGTTCGTCCAGTTGAAGGCTGTACTTCGTCGCATTGATGGTTTCGTTTGGTTGAAGAAGCTCATAATATACCACGCCCTTAAAATCCCACCAGATACTCAGAAGAACCTTTTTCGCGTGAAGCCCCGGCTTGGCCACTGTTTGCGTAGACGCGTCGCTGGTTCCCCACGACCTCTTACGGCTAACATAATTGTATAGGATCCAACTTTCATCGCCTGTTATATCCTCTTCAAGAACGGTTCTTTTTGGTGCCATTGAAACAGCATATCGTAGACGTTCACACGTTCCAGCAACTGCCGTTCATTCATTTCGTGTGGAAACCCACACATCCAGTCGACTTGAGAATCCTAGCTTCTTCAGATGGTCATGCACGGAGGAAACAGACTTGTGCAGAGTGTCGGCAAGTTCTCTAACTGTCACTCGAGGATTTTCGTGCACGAGATCCATAAGAAGCGTTCATCAACCTCCTGAGGCCGGCCTGAGCGAGCTTGATCTTCCATGTTGAAATCGCCAGCTTCGAATTTTCGATACCATTTTCGAACTGTCTGGTGAGTGACGCAGGCATCTCCATATACTGAGAACATCTCATTCAGGGTCTGCGAAGCCGTGAAGCCACGTTTAAAGCCATATAGCATCACATGACGAAAATGGACTTTTTGTTCTCCATTTTTCAAACTGATTTCTGACGAAATAGTTGCACTTAGGAAGATTTGCAAAGTTTCCTTAGCGGGCTCATAGATCTGGGAATGTTTGTAGACAAACATAAAATCGTTTAGAACGCCCTAGTTCTTACTGATTACATAGAAATGTGGAGCGCGCGAAATTTGAAACGAACTTTCCGAACACCCTAATATATCGTTTCCTATAAGACAATTGTTAGGAGATTCGATAGAAAGAAATAAAATCTGGAAATTCTATCTTTGAAAATTGCGGACTAAAGCAACCTGCTATTAGTGGTCCTTTATCATGTAACTTTTTAATACAAATTTGGACGATTTGGTGTGGCAGAAAGAGCATCGGCAAAAAATGCCCGTTTTCGGTACCTCGATTTTTGAAACTTTTTTTATGCCAAATGGTTACTTATGATGACCCAAAAATCCCTGCAAAATTTCAAGATGAGCATATGCCCCGTTTAAGAAATATAGGGGGTCAAAATTGACCATGTCCAATTAAAAAATATAGCAGCTTCACATTTATACTCCAATAATAATGTCCAAAAAATTCAACCGAAATGGTTCTTTTAAGATTTTGGCTGCTGATTACGAATCTGAAGTCAGATTTTAAAAATTCAAAATGACGGATCCAATATGGCGGACGAATTTTTCTTAAATTCATCAGATTCACTTGAAATTCGTTACTCGGGGTTTTTGAGGTCGCTGATTACGAATCTAACGGTTAACTAACTTTTAACCAACACTAAATCTTCTTTGTCACTACATTAAACCTACTTTGACCCTACATAGAATCTATTTTGTCCTACAATGGATATTTTTCCTCACTATTTTTCCTCACATTGGACCTACATTCTACCTTTTTTTTTTTGTTAAGGAGGGGAAATGCCTGACGCGCACCCTGGGGCTCGTGCTGGAGGTAGTGTGGGACTTGCACCCACTAAAACCCCCCCGGCCCACAGCGTGCTGAATGCGAGGAGCCCGGGAATCACCATGCAAGACGGCACTTAGCCATCCGGACTCCCCGCCACACATGCGCGCCGCCACGCCAGACTCAGGTGAGAGAGCCGCACCTCTCCCTGCCTACCCCCGCCCCCCGGGTCAAACGGATGATGATCATCATCACCATCCGAACCCGAAGAAGCCCCCCCCGAGGACAGCGACGATGACGACGAGGACCGCGACGACGACGAAGACAACGAAGATGACGAGACGGACGATCGACGACGATGATGACGATGACGACGACGACGGCGACCAACGGACGATGACGACGACGACAACGACGACGATGACGACGACGACGACAAACCCGACACCTCGGACAACGACGACGACAAGGAAGACGAGGACAAAGGCGCGGAGCCGGGGGAGGGAGCGGACCTACCTGGTCCCCCGATTGGGAGGAAGAAGAGGGGGAAAAGCCCACAACCCAACGGTCGCCAGCCCTCTTATGGGCCCTCTCGGCATTCTCCTTTGATCCGACCACTGTGGCGGCGAACCGCAACACGGCCGACCAAACCCGGCGGGAGCGAAGGCTCTCGCGCACGACCGCGGGCAGGGACAGATCCCCACCCACCTCCCCCACCAACTCCTCACGCTGCACCCTCCACGCCACGCAGTGCTGCAGGATATGTTGCGCATCATCGCGCTCGTCCCCGCAGTGAAAACACCGCGGGGATGGATACTTCCCGATCTTGTGCAAGAATTCCGCGAAAACCCCGTGGCCCGTCAACAGTTGCGTAGCGTGAAAGGACAGGCCGCCACGATGCGGACGATCCAACCAGAGATTGAACTCCAGCAGGATCGCGTCACGGACACGAACACTCGGCAGTCCCGGGGCCCGGAGATGCAGAAGCCACTGCCGGCGAACCAGCAGCTCCTCCGCAGCCCGAGCCTCCGCGACCGCCTCGGACGTCCACAACCCGTACGGACGAAAGTCGCGAGCCCTCTCGTACATCCGGCGACGAGACGCCGCCAGGATGTCAACGGGCAGCATCCGAGCAAGGAGGGTCGCAGCCACATACGACACTATCCTGTATCCGGACACCACCTTGATGGCGATTCGACGCTGTATCCACTTCAGGTCCACCTGGGCTTGTTGAGTTGCAGCAAAGGCCTTAACCCAAACCGGCGCCCCGTAGAGAACCACGGACATCATGACGGTTGCGTACAACCGTCGCCGGGCCTCCCCGGGGCCCCGTAAATTGGGCATCAGTCTGCCTAGGGCTCTCGCGACTGTCGCGACCTTCGTCCGTACGTACTCGAAGTGAGGCCTGAACATCATACGACTGTCCAGGATCACCCCGAGATACTTCATGCGATCCCCCACCGACGCCCGATGTAACGCTCCCCACGCGTACATGCACCTCCACCGGAGGGGCCCGCCCTCGGGCCCTCCTCCCATGGAACATGACTGCCACTGTCTTGTCCGCAGACACCCTGAGACCGAGGCCAGCGATACTCCCCACCGTAAACTCCACCTGGATGGTGGCCAGGACCGAAGCCCTCTCCACAGAGGGGCCCGCAGCCAGAATCAGGGTATCATCCGCGTAGCATATGACTTCGCATCCAGGCTCGAGACGAGCATTGAGCACGCGGTCATAAACCACATTCCACAAGAGGAGGCCGAGCACCGACCCCTGGGGGACGCCCGCCACCACGTCGCGGGACCTTACACCCCTGCCGCGGACCGGGTACTCCACCGTCCTATTGGACAGGTAGGATCCGACCACACGCCGGAGGTAAAGGGGGAAACCCTTCTCCCTTAACGCACATAAGATGTGCGACCGCTGCACCGAGTTGAACGCGTTTATCACTTCCAACCCGACCGCCACGGCCGCACCCCCACCCGACACCACGTGCGACACATAGTCACAGACCCGAAGGAGGGCGTCCACCGTCGACCTACCCGTCCGAAACCCATACTGAGAATCGGACAGGGAGGCCGCCGGATGATCCGCCATCCAACGCTCCATCCTCCCCACCAGCACCCTCTCAAAGATCTTGCCGATCTCATTGAGGAGGCAGATGGGACGGGCTCGGAGCGGTCCGGCCGATTCCGCCCCCCCTTCGGGATCAGGATGAGCCTACCACGTCTCCAATTGGAGGGAAAAATACTCTCCGCGAGACACCTGTTGAACAAGTTCGTAATTACCCTGAGAAAGGCCGGAGGGACCTTTCTCCATATACCGGCGCGCACATCATCCGGCCCGGGGGCCGGGTTACCGCCCCTTCCCTTGCCGCTTATCGCCTCGAGCACCTCCCCCTGGTCGCATGACCAGACGGGGTCCCAGGCCTCGTCAGACAAAGGCTCGTCCCAATCTCGATCGGAGGGCCGCGGAAAGAGGGAATCTAGCAAAACAGCTAGTTCTTCCTCTTCGAGGGTCTCCGTGAGTGCTGGCGACGACCGCCGAAGCCGTTTTAAAACGAGCTTGTACGACAGCCCCCACGGATCCTCCTCAACCGACCGAACCAGGTCCTCCCAGGCGCGGACGTTCGCCGCCTTAATGGCTTTGCGAAGGTCCCGCTTGGCTCGACGGAACACAACACCACACTCACACAGGACATGCACACCCTTACGCCGACACCTAGTATAGCCGCGCCGAGCCCGCAAGCAGGCCCGGCGCAGCTGCGCGATCTCCTCTGTCCACCAATGGGCGGCAGAACGCTCGCGCCTACCACCCCCGAACCGGGACCTGGGGGCCGAGTCGTCGTAGGCACGAGCCATGGCCTGTGACACCCAGCCCGCCAGGCCCTCGGCAGATGCCACCTGGGCCTCCCCTGGACCAAACGCGCATCGCTCCTCCAAAGAGGAGATAAACTCATCCGGGCGGAACTTGGAGAAGTCCTAACGGGGGTAAATCCGCCGGGACCCCCCCCCCAAGCTCCGCCCCAACCCCCCCAGATGTCAATAGAAAATGTTATATAACGGTGGTCCGAGAGGGTTTCCCTCTCCCGGACCCTCCACTGCGCAACCCTGCCTGCCAGTCCAGGAGAAGCCCAGGTCAGATCTACCACCGATGTTCCCTGCGGCCGCACGCAGGTGCCAGCACCTCCTACATTCAAGAGGCGGAGATCCAACTCGGCGGCCCATTCCGAGAGGATCTCCCCTCTACGGTTCTCCCGGCGGGGATCCCACAGCCAGGACTTGGCGTTGAAATCCCCGCCAAGGAGAACCCCACGCCCCCGAAGGCCGGAGAGCACACCGCGGAGCCGGTCCAGCCGACCGAGGAAGGCCGCGATCCCCCCACTAGGTGGAAGGTAGACACTAACGGCATAAAAAGCACCAGTCCGCGACAACGAAGTCCCTCCCCCAATCGACCAGCCGACAATCCCCCGGCAGGCCGGACCCCCAGGCAGGATTTGTCGTTGATCCGCCATATTGGATTCGCCATTTTGAATTTTTAAAATCTAACTTCAGATTCGTAATCAGCAGCCAAAAATCTTAAAAGAACCATTTCGGTTTAATTTTTTGGACATTATTATTGGAGTATAAATGTGAAGCTGCTATATTTTTTAATTGGACATGGTCAACTTTGACCCCCTATATTTCTTAAACGGGGCATATGCTCATCTTGAAATTTTGCAGGGATTTTTGGGTCACCATAAGTAACCATTTGGCATAAAAAAAGTTTCAAAAATCGAGGTACCGAAAACGGGCATTTTTTACTGATGCTCTTTTCAAACGGAAAAGCTCTAAAAGTGTCTAATGGTCCAAGATATTTTATGTCGTCAGTTATGTGTAAAAGACAGTGAATATTATGAGATGCATGTTCAGGCCTGTAAATTGTGATGAAACATTCAACAAAATATTTTAATAATTTTTCAGCGTATTCCATGTGTTTGGTTTTTTCTGGCATAATATGTACACAGCAATATGCAAACAGAGAAAATGGGAAAAAATTTCTAACCGCAATTCTTTTTGTAATATAACGCGTCCAGTATATAAGAGGAATTGACGATACTCGGTTGTTTTCTATTGAGAATAATCTTCCAATTCGTGCGGTCTTCTTGCAAATTCTCGTGGAATATAAGGTCTGATATTTAGAAGAAACTTGGAAATATTTTTTATTTTTTTAGAGGATAGATACCTCGTTTTAAGAGGGCCGCTTATCCATAAGTTAATGAGTTTTCTCATAACACTAATACATATCATGTGCATGTAATCTAACGGAATTTAGGAGATTATATAAAAATTCTGAATATCTAGTAATACAGAACGACCGAGATGATGTTTCTCTTGATCTTGATTACGAAAAGTAACATCAGTTCTATTTTGACAATTCAAATCGGGAAAGTAAACTCTATTTGCAATAAACTCGCCTTCAATTATGCATTTAGAACAGTTAAATAGCCAGCATGACCTTTAGTAAAAGTAATAAAAGATTTTGCAGGCGCGTCACAAATGATAGTGTTACGTCCTGCTGACTCAGCGGACCCTAGGCTTCTTTTATAAATAAGGGAAATCGAATTTATTACTTATCATATGGCCGAATGCGCTCAGGCATAATACCACACGACGATATCTCTGGAATTTTCGATACCCCAAAAATACTAACAATCTTGAACCAACTCCTATCCTGTTTTCTACGCGCTTAATTATTGATAACAGTACCACGACATCGTTCTTAGAAATATCGATATTTACTTCTTAAGATAGCTGCCACGTTTTTTTTATTTACAAAAGACTTTCGAAATCCTCTTATTGTCACATGCATCTTATCTCCTATAAAATAATCTTCTGGAACATTTCCCCCAAAACCCCACTCTCTCAACCGAGGTGACTTTTTGAGAAAAGTCAAAAGCCTCACTCACTTCTCGCCGATCCAGCACTCAGGACAGACGCTTCTCTCCAGCACCCCTTCAGGGTTTCTTAACAATCAAGCCAACTTGTGGCTTAGACCGACCAGTATTCTTCACTTGTTAATTATTCGGTGCAACGATCTTGTGCCTTCTTGGACCATTGAGAGCGATCCTGCCGAAACCAGCTGCCTGTCCTTGGCGCAGAACTTGAGGCATCTATCCTCACGGAGACGCAGCAACCACATCTTTCATTGTCTACTAAGATCAGAGAAGTCCAGCAGTAAGTTATTTATATTTTCTTTTACCTGAGTGACCTCTTTCGTTTCATTTTTTTATTTTTTCTTCTCTCTCTTTTCTTTTCCTTTCGTTTTACTTCCGTTTTTTATCCTCCTTGGCATTCCTTCTTAATTGTTAAATCAGACGCCAGTGGCCAATCTTTTCGATCACAGTCGGACATAACGAACACGGGATTTTGCTCAGACCGCGATTGTTTATACATCTATGTATATATACACTTTATAAAAGCTTGTAAATTTTATTTCATTGTGAATATCCGTCTAATTACTAATAAAACAAGTTGTTTGTAATTGTAAGCTAATCACGGTTTCCAAATAATTATTCTCAACCAAAAAATTCTCTCTTCCCTCAACCGTCGCTCACGGTCCTATCCCAGGTAAAAGGATTTAGTTCCTTGACCTAAATAAAGGACCACCGACATATGTCCGCGCCAGATAAAGGGGTCATTCCGATCCTTGATCTGCACCGCAGACTTGCGAGTACGTCGGAGCTTGCGAAAGCAAGCGTCAAGTTGCGTTCCTCCTCCAGGACGTAACAATAGAATGTATTGAGATTGAAAAAGTTACGTTATTATATGTTATACCACTGGCAATCAAAATATTAATGTCATCTACAAATGCTTGTAAAAATTCATTCGCATCCGCTGGTTTACTTTTACCGGAATAACAACCAATAAAAAATACTTTTCCGTTTGGCATAACACGACCTAAAATTGGCCATAACTGATTGGAATTTGATCGTGATATCGGCATCCCGTCGATGCCTATTTGAATTGGAATAGAAGATGGGACGACATTTTTGACTGTGGATAAAAATTGAATAATATTGGGTTAAGTAAAAAGTTTTGAGCGTTTTCCGCTAGATGGCTTTAGTGAGGTCATATCTCACGATGTATACGTTGCATCTGGTCATTTTATACTGCGACTTAAAGGTGACATAACGCTTTAAAAAAAGTTCTTTGACAGTTTTGTGTTTGGTGAAGCCAGTTGTGTGTTAGAGCGTTCCAAAATGGAGGTAAAAAAAGAGAAAATTCGATACATTCTTCAGTACCACTACCACCAAAGGGAAAAAGCGGAGTAGGCGGCCAAAAAAATTTGTGCTGTTTATGGACCCAATACAGTATCGAATGCAATAGCAAAGCGGTGGTTCCAACGATTCCGTTCTGGTAATATGGACGTCGAAGATGAGACACGCTCAGGTAGGCCAATCGTCGAAAATGTCGATAAAATTATGGAAATCGTCGAGTCGGACCGGCATGCAAGCATTTATTCCATTGCCCAGTGTTCGCGTTTCGCTCGGTCGAGATGTCGGTATCGCTGAGATTTCAAACGTTTACAAATATTTTGTCATCTGCTGTTCACGTGTGCCCTGCTAGCTTAGTTTTCGATCGCTATTCGGTGTCTCATGCTGGGTTCACGTGAGCAGTAAATCATATGAGGCTGGAGCAGCCAATCCGGCACATACATGTGTTTACCTGTCCGCCGAGAGTCACCCGAGTGTCTCGGTGGGACTTTTTGTCGGTTTTTTGTAGCGCCTTTTAAAACGGCGATCGGTAGATCGTGGCTCTCTCTCTTCGTTCGAGTTGCATTGAGCGTTGGGCGCATAGATAGTCGCGCTTTTCTCGGCGTCTTTTTAATAGCGCAAGCCTGCCGCATGTCGTGCTGCCCGCTTGCTGCACTCAGTTTCCATTCAAATCACATAATTCGATTGCGCCTTAACGTCGGTTATTGCGTTCGTTTGTGCTACGCATTTGAGCGAGAAATATATTAACTTTATGTTTGCCTCTGCGTGCGGAATCCATGTATTTGGCGAGCGAATTAAAGGATATTAAAGACAAAGCTTGTTGACGTGCATCTTGGTGCCTCACCCGTCTTTTTTTGGTCGCGAAATAGCGACAGCACGCGCTCCGTCGGTCGCTTCGAAGCGACCACTGGCATTCTTCCGAATCTCGCCCCGATTCCCGCAGTGTTCGCGTTCACCGGGCCCAGATTTGAACACCCAGGAACTGAAGATTAGCCAGAAAACCGTTTGGAACCATTTGCATAAGGCTGGTCTCAAGAAGAAGCTCGATGTATGGGTGGCACACGAATTGACGCAAAAGAACTTTTTGGACCGAATTCTTGCCTGCGATTCTTTGCTGAAGCGTAACGAAATCGACCCATTTTTGAAGCGGATGGTGACTGGCGATGAAAAATGGTTCACATACGAGAACAACAACAGGCGAAAAAGATCGTGGTCCAAGCGTGGTGAGCCGGTCCAAACGATCGCCAAACCCGGATTAACGGCCAAGAAGGTTTTACTGTGTGTTTGGTGAGATTGGAAGGGAATCATCCACTATGAGCTGCTCCCATCGGGCCAATCACTCAATTCGGAACTACACTGTCAACAACTGACCAGATTGAAGCAGGCGATCGACGAGAAGCGGCTAGAATTGGCCAATAGGAAGGGTGTTGTGTTCCATCAAGACAATGCCAGGCCGCACACATCTTTGACGACGCGCCAGAAGCTCCGAAAGCTTGGATGGGAGGTTATATCGCACTCGCCGTATAGCCCAGACCTGGCTCCAAGCGATTATCACCTTTTCAAGCATTTGCAAAATTTTCTTGATGGTACGAGGGTAGTCCGATAAGTACTTAGCCTACAAAAGAAAAATGAAAATTTTGGAAAAGTGGCGATTTATTTCTCAACATAGTCTCCTTTTAGCTCGATACACTTGACCCAGCGATGCTCCAACTTCTTTAACCCGTCTGAAAAATACGTTTTCTCGAGGTCTGCAAAGTAGGCCTCCATGGCGGCGATGACCTCCTCATTCGACTCAAATTTCTGCCCGGCGAGTGACTTTTTCAAGTTTGGAAACAAAAAGAAGTCGCACGGGGCCAAATCTGGAGAATATGGTGAATGGGGCAGCAGTTCGTAGCCCAATTCGACCAATTTGACCTTGGCGAGGGCGGAGGTGTGAGCCGGTGCGTTGTCATGGTGGAAGAGCACTTTTTTCTTCGTCAAATGGGGCCGTTTTTTCTGCAATTCGGCGTCGAATCGGCCCAATAATTCGGCATAGTACAGCCCTGTGACCGTTTTGCCCTTCTCCAGGTAGTCGATGTAGATCACACCTTGTGAATCCCAGAAAACGGTGGCCATCACCTTTCCGGCCGATAGGACAGTCTTCGCCTTCTTCGGAGCACGTTCGCCGGGTGAAGTCCACTGTTTCGACTGTTCCTTGGTCTCTGGTGTGTACCAGTGGATCCATGTTTCGTCGACGGTCACGAAACGACGCAGAAACTCCTTCGGATTGCGCTTAAACAGCGTCAAACACTGCTCTGAAGTGGTCTCACGGTTGCGCTTGTTGTCCGGAGTGAGCAAACTAGTTTGGTTGGGAGGTTCTTATGCATCCACTTTATAGTCCGGACCTGGCACCAAGTGATTACCATCTGTTCCTGTCCATGGCGAACAATTTTGCTGGTGAAAAATTCGCTTCAAGAGAGGCTTGTGAAAATCGACTATCTCAATTTTTTGTCAATAGGGACGAGGGCTTCTATGAGAGAGGCATAATGAAATTACCTTCAAAATGGCAACAAGTTATCGAACAAAACGGCGCATATTTGACCTAAATCGGATCATTCTAACTATGGTAATTAAAGCCTTCAATTTCATGCAAAAATAATGGATTTCTTTTTACTACACCTGATATTTCGTATACCTACATCTTTAAAATATATTGTATGAAATCAGTTTGTGTTATAGAACATATACTATAAATAAAGTTGTAATTTGATAAATTCTTACTAATATTGTTATTTAGACAATCCAAACCTGACTCATCGCTTAGTGTTGCTTCGTTCCTTGTGTTAAGATTTATATTTTTTTATATATGCATAGCCTTGATTGATAATATCTTGCTTATACTGTTTCATCATCTTATGTCTGTTATTCTTAATACTTGCATCCTGTAAAATGATAGTACTATGAGATTCACTTATTCTTTGAGACACGGTAAGATCATTTGTATATTTTCAATTTGAATGTAAGTTAAAAAAGTTATAAACCATAATTTTAATAATTTATATTTAATATTAATGCTATAAATTTATATTTAATGTTAATACTATAAATTTATCATTGATGTTGAATGTATATATATATATATATAATGCTATTATTTGCGTAGGTGAGGAATTATATTATTATGTTCAGCAAAAGTAAGCAGCAGACCAAGTTGAGTGATATGAGTATCTTGTTAAAAAATATCACTCGAATTGGTCTGCTGCTTATTTTTTATGAGCGCAATAACATAATTTTCCACCTATATAAATGATAGCATTACATACATTTTTTGTTACCACGCAGGGGAAATCTATCATGGATACTTCCGACGCTTGCGGGGGAGTTGGAGGTTATGCCGGATTCCTACCGGCTAAAACTCTTGCGGGGTGCCTACCTTTCGGACCGTGGTGGGGAGAGTCGAGGGAACTACTCACGTATTCCCTCTCCAACACCCCGGCCCCAGGTCTCACACTAAGAGCCTCCCGCCTGTGTACCGCGCCCTCTCCCACAAAGGGAGTCGAGGACGCAGTCCCCGGCCAGTTGCACGGTCGGGTTGGCCTTCTGGTTTCACTTACTGGAGGGAGGGGACACCCATCTTCCCTCAGTGCCCCTCTTGTTCGTCAATGGGGGCGGGGGAACCCGGCCCCAACCAGGCTTCCACTCCCCCTTCGCTTGACCTTTACCGACGCCAGGGGGAAGCCGGTGTGTGGGCTTCACTCACCCGTCATCCCCTCCCCCCGCGCGTTCGATGGCGAGCCCGAGGCGGCCGAGGACCGGCGAGCCGGTAGCCGCTCCTTCTCGACCGGTGCCACTTCGGACCCGCTGCCAAAACCGGGGAAGCGCCGCTTTTGCCGTCGCCACTCCGTGCAGCGGTGGATACCGGGGCGGCGCTTCCACTCGGCGGCCTCCTTCCGCGATATCACGTTGCGGCAGAAGGAGGCCACCATCCCCCATGCCTCCTCGCTCCCGCACATGGCGCGAACCATGCGCGGGAGCGAGAGGTCCTCCACGCGGCACTTCACCGCCCGGGCCAGGACACTGCGCTGCTGGCTCCATACAGTGCATGTTACCAGTGTATAGTGCGCCGTGTCCACAGGCTCCGGGTAATGATGGCAACCGGTGGTGGGTTCCTTCCCTATCTGGCGTAGGTACTTCCCGAAGCACCTGTGCCCGGTTAACACTTGCGCCAAATGGAAGGTGATTCCCCGTCCCCTCCTGTCCGCCACTTTGGGCAGACAGGGGCGGACGGCCTCGGCCGTTCGGAGCCCGGGTCCCTGGGGGTCGGCCAATATGGCCGCTGGTCCCTCCCCTCCCTCGCGGAGCTCCTTGACTCTTCAGTAGAGGGTGTACCTCTCTTGAGCCAGGAGCTCCATGGGGGGGGGGGAGTCGGCCAGGGTGGTCGCCGCCATGTACGACACGGTGCCGTACCCCCGAATCGCCCTCACTACTACGGCTCGTATGGCCTGCTGCAACAGACATTTGCTGCTGCGGCTGGATAGAAGTTGGGGCGCCCATATGGGCGCCCCATAGAGGGCGATCGAGAGCACGATATCCACGTACAGGCGGTGAGCCCTCTATCCTAGGCCCCCCTGGGTCTTCATCGGGTTGGTAAGGGCCAAACCTGTTTTGCGGACCCGGGGGGCCAGATGCCTGAAGTGCGGCCCGAAGGCCCAACGGCTTTCCAACGTCAGGCCGAGATATTTAATCGTCGGCCCGACGTGGACGGGAACTCCATCCACCAGGACTTGTGACTTCGGTGGCGCCCTACGGCTGCCATCATGGAAATAGACGGCCTCCGTCTTCTGGGGCGCCACTTTCAGTCCCAGCTCCTTGATGGCGCCCACCATCGATTGGAGCGCCGCCTCCCCCCCCAATTATCCCTCCCGGCTACCACTAGGGTGTCATCTGCGTAGCACATGACGTGGTAGTCAAAGGAAAGGTGAGAGCGAAGCACTCTGTCGAACGCGATGTCCCATAGCAGGGAGACCGAGAACCGACCTCTGGGGGCACCGCGTTCCATCATGCGCCGGCCCTGGACCCCGCCTCTCCCCGAGTAGGCGAGGTCCCTGTCCTCGAAGTAGGCCGCGAGGATATGCCAGAGATAGACGGGCACCCCATGATATTCGAGGGCTCGTTCAATCTCCGACCAGGGCAGGGTGTTGAACGCGTTCATGATGTCTAAAGACACCACGAGCAATACCCCGCTCCTCTCCTTCACGACCGTGCGGGTCAGGTCCCGGACATACTGGATTGCATCCAGAGTGGAACGTCCGGAACCCATATTGCCGGTCGTGGAGATTCGGCCCCTCCGAGGACAAATGCTGGGCGACGCGGTGAGCAACATACGTTCCAGCATCTTGCCCGCCTCGTCCAGCAGGCATATCGGCCTATAGACCGGCGCGCCTCCGGGTGCTTTGCTCTCCTTCGGGAGGAGGACCAATTTGGCCTTCCTCCATTCTGGGGGGAAGACCCCCTCCCTGAGGCACCCATTGAGCACTTTTTTTGTTAACGCAGGGAAATCCATCATGGATACTCCTGACTCTTGGGGGGGGGGGTCGGGGGTTATGTCGGACTCTTACCGACTAAAACTCCTGCGGGGTGCCTCTCGGACCGAAGTGGGGGGAGTCAGGGGAACTACGCCTGCATTCCCTCCCCGACACTCCGGCCCCAGGCTTTCCTGGAGCCCCACGCCCAAGTACCGCGCCCCACCCTAGCTGGGAGTTTAGGGCGCGGTGCCCTGGCCGGTTATCCAACCAGGTAGGCCTTCCGGTTTAATTTAGGAGAGAGGGGACACCCGTCCTCCTTCCTCGCCCCCTTTCCTCCCCTACGTACTGGGTATGTATGGAGGGTACAGGGGAGTAAAGCCCAGCCCCAACCGGGGCCCACTCCCCTTTTACCCTACCATTACCGACGCCACTAGTGGGTGAGAGAGTTCATTCCCTCTCACCTATCCCCTACTGCTGCGTCGAAGTCGGGCCCGAGGCGGCCGAGGAAGCGGCCTCCAGCAAGCCGGTGGCCTCTCCTCCTCGGCCGGCGCCACCTCGAGCCCACTTTCCCCCTCTGGGGAGCGCCGCCTCTTCCGTCGCGGATTGTGACGAGATGGACGACGCTCTTACTCGGCGGCCTCCTTGCGGGACATTACGTCCCGGCAAAAGGAGGCCGCCACTTCCCATACCTCCTCGCTCCCGCAATTGCTTTGAACAAGCGCGGGAGCGAGGGTTTCCTCTTCTTCTTCCCGGCACCCCACTGCCCGGGTGAGGACACGGCGCTGGTTAGCTCACGCCTGGCATTCTACCAAGGTATGCTGCACCGTATCCTAAAGCGCCGGGCAGTGGTGGCATCCCGCAGTGGGAGCCGGCCAGGGCCGTCGCCGCACTATACGCGATGGTGCGGTACCCCCGAACCGCCCTCACAACCATCGGCCGCATTGCCTGGCGCAAAAGCGCCTTGCTGCGGCCGGAGACCATTAATCGGGGCGCCCGTATGGGCGCCCCATAGAGGGCGATCGAGAGCACCACACCGACGTATAGGCGGCGAGCGTGCCATCCAGGGCCCCCCTGGGTCTTCATAAGACTGGCTAACGCTAAGCCAGCCTTCCTGACCCGGGGGGCCAAGGCTTTAAAGTGGGCCTCGAAATTCCATCGACCATCCAACGTCAGACCCAGATACTTGATCGTGGGTGCGACGCGGACGCGGACTCCATCCACCGTGACCCGGGTCTCCGGCGGCGCCCCATGGCGGCCGTTATGAAAGTAAACGGCCTCCGTTTTCTGAGACGCCATCTTGAGCCCCAGGTCAGCGATTGTGCCCACTACGGAATTAAGCACCGCCTCCGCTCGGAGACGGGCCTCCCCCTAGTTCCTTCCCCCGGCTGCCACTAATATGTCATCCGCTTAGCAGATGACGTGGCAACCTGGGGGAAGGGAAGTGCGCAGTACCCGGTCAAACGCGATGTCCCATAGCAGGGGGCCGAGGACCGACCTCTGCGGGACACCACGTTCCATGGCACGCCGACCTTGAACTTCGCCTTTCCCCAAATAGGCGAGGTCCCTGAAATAGGCCAACAGGATGCGTCGGAGATAGGCGGGCACCCCGTAATATTCGAGGGCCCGCCCGATCTCCGGCCAGGGCAGGGTGTTGAAAGTATTAATGATGTCCAATGACACCGCCAACAACACCCCGCCCTCCTTCTCCACGACCACTCGAGTCAGGTCCCGGAGTTGCTGGATCGCGTCCAGTGTAGACCTCCCGGGCCTGAACCCGTATTGGTGGTCGTGGAGGTTCGGCCCCATCAGGGACAGATGCTGGAGGAGGCGGTCGGCAATTATGCGTTCGAGCATTTTGCCCGCCTCGTCCAGCAGGCATCAGCTTGAAGGTCGGCGCGCGACCGGGCACCTTGCTATCCTTGGGGAGGAGGACCAACCTGGCCCTCCTCCACTCTGGAGCGAAGAGCCCCTCCCTGAGGCACCTATTCATGGTGTCCCGCATGGCTGTGGACAGGCTCCTTCCGCTGAGGGCGAGAGCCCAGGAGCAGCCAGGAATACCATTGGGGCCTGGCGCTTTGCCTTCGGCCCCGAGTCTCTTCCTGACCATGGCGAACTCCTCCAGAGAGACCTCCAGACCTTGGTCCCAGTCCCCCTCCCGCTGTTCGGGAGCTGAGATATGGGGGGTCCCTTTCCACCTTCGGGAAGAGAGTGTCCAGGAGCCCCTCGAGGGCCTGGGGATTCAACGACTCCGTTTGCGGGGACGCCCACGGGCGGATCTTTCCGATCACCCGTTTGTAGGGGCGCCCCCACGGATTCTCATCCAGGAGCTTACCATCTTCTTCCAGGCTCCCTTTTTCGCCTCAGCTATGGCGACCTTGAAGGCTCTCCTCGATTCGAGGTAGCCCTCTTTCCCTCGCGGCTTCCCCGCCTCGTCGCCGGGCCCGGATGTAGTCCCTTCTGGCCTGGACGGCAGCCTCCCTGAGATCAGAAAGTTCCGCCGTCCACCAGTATGCAGCCCGGCGCTGGCGGGGGTGGGACTGGAGCATGGCGGTGTCACATATTG
The DNA here is from genome assembly GCF_003227715.2 of Harpegnathos saltator. Lineage (NCBI taxonomy): Eukaryota > Metazoa > Arthropoda > Insecta > Hymenoptera > Formicidae > Harpegnathos > Harpegnathos saltator. Next base: position 233,730 of record NW_020230515.1, on the reverse strand, counting down.
ACACCACCATGCGCACCAGTTTCCTACCCCCCTCCCGGGGGCATATCAAGGTGCCAGGTGGCCACGAGGGTGGCCGCTGGAACCTGTCCACATCCAGTTGACTGGTAGCCTATCTTCTGGGGAGGGAAAGTTTCCCCTCCCCTGGGCGGCGGTCTAGCACCCGCGGAGGGTCCGGGAGACCGAGAGACCACACTATATGCCAGTGATTGGAAAGTGTTTCACTCTCGGTCTCCACCGATCACTCCCGGAACATCCGGGCGGCCGAAGGAGAAGCCCACGTCAGATCAATGACGGACTCCCCGTTCGGCCGCACGCAGGTGCTGGCTGACCCCCTGTTCATCAACAGGAGGTCCAGACCTGCCGCCTAGTCGATAAGGGTCTCACTTCGGAAATCCTCCTGCCGGGGATCGCAACCCCACTCCGTAGAGTGGGCGTTGAAATCCCCGGCAATCATGACGGGCCGGGAGTAGCACCAACGTACCACATCCCCGACCCTGTCGAGGATCCTCTTAATATGGGCGAGTTTACCCAGACCGACTCTATTTCTGTAGTGGGGGAGGTACCCCCACCACAGTGATGGGCTCCCAATCAACTGCCACAAAGGAGTCCCCCTCTGCCCTGTGTTCACAGGGGGGGGGCCTTAACGTGTCTGGCACCACAGCCACGGAGCCGCACCGACTCCCGTACCAGCAAGAGCTGATTGGTGGGATATAGTGCGGCTCCGTTGCCAACCCCAGCCCGGCACCCAGCTCAATCATCCTGTGAGATCACAGGTCCTGAGCACGGATGCCGTGGCCGAGATTAGCCTGTCGGACTCGAAGGGGCATGAAAGCAAGCCGTTCACGCCTTGCGACGTGACGGGTGTCCTTCTTCCCCCTCGGGGGGCGGGATACTTATCGGGGTGAACATATCCACTTCCGAATCTGATCCCGTCCCTTCCGAGGGGGTTTCGGCTATGATGGCCTCTCCCAATCTAGGTGTCTCCTCAGGGGTATAGGGTGTCTCCTCGGAGGCACACGGAAACCCTACCTGCGCAGCCCCCTCCTCTGGGGAGTATGAGGAGGGGTCGCCAACCTGGGGATCTAGGGGTGGCACTCCCTCTTGATCCCCCTCCAATTCTAGGGCAGTTGGGGGTGTGGCGTCTTCTTCCACCCTCCTTACCTTTCCTTTAGTTTCCTCCTGCAGAGATAACAAGTCCTCCCCCTTTGTCTCCAGGTCCTCCCTCTTTGCCGGGGCCTGCCTTCTCTCCACTTTCCTTTTGCTCCTCCGTGCTTTCGGCTCGTCCCTCGGCTCCTTCGGAGTTACATCCATGGCGGTTCGGGCCTCCGTCACGGTCTTCTCCGGCTGTTCCCTCGTGTCAGGGGAGGCCAGTTTGGCCTCCTCCGTCCACTCCTACGTTTCCCTCGCTGTAAGGGAGGTCGACCTGACCTCCCCCTCCGATAGTTCCACCACTGTGAGAGTGTCCCGACCGGCCACTCCTGTTCCTCCTTTTCTCTTAGACGTAGAGGGCGGACCTCCTCTGCCCTCCTTTTCCTTTGTCCTAGGTCGGGAGGGCCCCACCTGCCTCCCCTTTGGTGGTTGGTCCTCCCTTCTTCTTTGTCTTCCTCCTCCTCTTCTTCCGCGAGGAGGGTTTGCAAGCAGGCCCGCCGACTTTGTGCACTGCGGGCCTGCCTGCCTCCGTACGCACAGCGCAACGAGCTAGTGCCTCCTGGCATTGTGCGACACGGTGGCCGGGGTTACCGCAACGGTAACAAAGTCCGCTGCGTTCGACAGCACTCGTACACCGCTCGCGCACGTGACCCTGCTCCAAACACCTGAAGCATATCACGGCGCGAGCGGGCAGCGCCGTCACCCTGGCGCGGGTCTAACCAATCTGGACCTGGCGCGGGTCTAACCAATCTGGACCCGCCCCGCCTTGGCGACCTTGGCGGCTACCGCCTGCGGGTACTGCACCACCACCGCCGCCGTCCCGCGCTGAGAGACACTCATCCGACTTTTTATTTTTTTTTTATAACGCAGGGGAAACCCATCATGGGTACCCTCCACCCCCTGGGAGGGGCGGAGGGTTATGTGATACTCTTACTCACTAAAACTCCTGCGGGGTGTCTACCAGTCGGACCGTGATGGGGGGAGTCAGGGGAACTGCGCCAATATTTCCTCTCCGACACCCCGGCCCCAGGGCTCGTTGTCGAGCCCCACGCCTAAGTGCCGCACCCCCTTCTCCTTGAGGAAAAGGTTTATAGCGTGGCGCCCCAGTCGGCTAAGCCGACCGGGTTGGCCTTCCGGTGACTATTACGGGAGGGGGGACACCCACCCCCCCCTTAGAGTTCCCACTCTGGGGGCGCGGGGAGCGAGGCCCTTTCCCAGAGGGCCTTGTTCTCCCCCTTTCCTAACCTAACAGACGCGCGAGGGAGCGCGGGGGGAGGTCATTCACCTCTGTCCCTGCGTCCCTCCCCCGCGCGTCCGATGTCGACCCCGAGGCGGCCGGGGGGCCGCGGAGCCCGGACTGCCGGTCTCCGCCGCCTCCTCCCGGCCGGCGCCACCTCGGAGTCGCTCTCATCTCTCCCCGGAGAGCGCCGCCTTCTACCCGCCCGCACTCCACGGTCCGGGTTGCGTCGGCGCTCCCACTCGTCGGCCTCCTTCTGGGACATTACGTCCTTGCAGAAGGAGGCCGCCGCCCCCCATACCTCCTCGCTCCCGCACATGGCTCGCACCATGTGCGGGAGCGAGAGGTCCTATATCCTGCACCCCACTGCCCGGGCCAGGACACGGCGCTGCTCGCACCACGCCTCGCACTCGGCGAGGGTGTGCTGCGCCGTGTCGTTCGGCTCCGGGCAGTGGTGGCACTCGGTGGTGTTTTCCTTGCCTATCCGGTGCAGGTACCTCCCGAAGCAGCCATGCCTGGTCAGTACCTGCACCAGATAGTCCACGCCCCCTCCTGCCCATCATTTCTGGCAGGCAGGAGCACACTCATCCGACTGGCGGACACTTCCGCCGGTGAACATCCCCCAGCCCGGGACATGGCGGCCACCACCTCGTCGGTCCTGGTTGTCAGGTCGAGGCCGGTGAGCTGCAACGCAGTTTCGTTCACTGGCCTCTGCACCCTGTAACCGGGGCCCTGTTCGCCGCCAGCTTGCGGAGTGCCTCCGCAAGCTGGTCGGCTGCCCCGGAGCTGAATCAGCATAGCCCCTGTGAGGGTCTGGCGGACTCTGAGGGATCCGTCGATCCCTAGATCCGCCGGGCTGATGAGGCGCCTGGCCTCCTGCATGACCTCTCTGTAGGAGTTCTGGGGGCAGGTCACGGTGATGGATGCCGAGCGCGGCGGCTTCAGTCCTGTCCGCCGTGTCACCTTCTGGCCCTCTCTTCAGGGTACCACCTTCGGAGGTGGAGGTGGAGATAGGATCTCCTTCCTCTTCTCCTCTTTGTTGATCCTCTTTCTTTCCTTTCTTCCCACTACCTGTGCCTAGCTATCCTTGTTTTCGGCCTTCTGGGGTTGCGGGATCCCAGGAGAAGGAGCTTTCTTTGTCTCCTTAGCCTGCGGTATTCTTTTTACTCCCTTGCTGATGACTCTCTTTCCAGCCCCAATGCTGGACGGTTCTGCAATCCTGGCAGCAGTGTCGTCAGCCGGTCCCCTCTTCGGTCCTCTCCGGTTCTTCGCTGGGGTCACGGCCGTGGCAACTTCAGTAGCCTGCTGCTGCTGTCGCTGTTGCTGCTATTGCCTCCGCCTCTCCTTCGTCCTTGCGGTCCTTCTCATGCTTGTCTCCGTTGAAGGCGCCGATGGTGACTCCTTCCTCGCGCCCCCATTTCCGTCTAGTAAGGCCTTAGCCCCTCCCCCAGGCAAAGACGTCGGGGCAGGAAGAGGGTTCCCCACCGGCACCCGAACAGGGGTTGCAGCTCCTGTCCTCCCTGACCCCCGAGCCTTCCCCTCTCATCAAGGAGGCGGTTGATCTCACCGGAGATCATCCTGTGCTCCGCCTCCTCTTGAGGGGTCAGACCCAGGGTGGCCAGGGAATCATCCAGGTCTTTCCTCACTCCCTTGATGGGTGGCCTTTTCGGGGGAGGGGGGCCTCCTCCGGCATGTTATCGTCGTAGCACGGCACTGTACCGGGGAGTGGGCCCTATTTTCCTTCTTCCGACGAGCTGGAATGAAGTGGAAAGGTTGTTACTCTACCCCTCCACTCTCCCATTACCCGTCTCTTTCTCCTTCTTGTCCTCTCTGGCCTGGCTATTATGGCCTCCTCCGTGGAAGAGCTGCTTGCCGTCACTTCCGCATACGTCCTCCTTTTGGGGATGTTGGAGACTGGAACAGGGCCGGGTGCTGGGAGGCTGATGGTGGCCTTTTTTGCCTGCAGTTCCTCCTGCAGTCTCCTATTCTCCACCCTTAGTGCCCTTAGCTCCTCTCTCAACTCTCCCATCTCTCCTCTTACCTCCGAAATGGAGTCTTCCGCCTCGTCCTGGGCCGCCACCCTTGCTATTGGAATAGACAGGGTTGCCTCGAAGGTCGCGACGGCATGGTTCAGCAGTGCCACGCAGGCCCCCTTAAGGGTTCTTGACCTGCGAGCCACTAGCCGAACCGCGCCGAGTGCGCGACCAATCTCCGAGGCAAGCTCCGCCAACCCGGCCTCCCTGAGGATCACCCTGGAGGTAGGGTCACGGTACACCTCTTCAACAGGGCGCTTATCGGTCACCGACCGAATAATGCCCCTACCGAGGAGGTGCTCCACTTCCTCCTCAATGCACGTCTCCTCCTGCTCTCTCTTCCTCCTTCTCTCTTCCTCAATCTTTTGGCGCTTGCCCACAGGCCCGTGGTGGCGAATCGTCCACGCTGCCTTTTAATGGGCTCCAGCATCGGGAGTTCAGTCACGGAGCTTGATCCGCCGTTGCTCTCCTTCCTAGCCCTCTTCCCTGACTTCGTTGCCTGGGGGATCCTCTGGATGATAATGTTTGGGCCCAGATCTACCGGCAAGTGAATGTCAGAGACCACCACCGGTTTCCCTTCTTATTCCTAGTTGGTGTCCCTCCTTATTCAGGGAAGGGTCCGACTTATGGGATCTTAGAGTTCGGGTGGAGGTCTCATTATCTCTAGTGCCCGAAGGCCTTGTTTCCTCCTTGGACCGACCTTTTGATGATACGGGCTTTTCTAGGCCATCCTCCGGTGGGGATGCCTCTACCGGTCTATTATCGGGGTTCATCCCTCGGTAGGTGGCCGCCCTTACGACCTTAACCCGAGGGCTCACTTCACGAACCTTCCGGTGGAGGCCGTGCTTCTGGTCCCTAGGGACCAGGGAGGATGGTGGTCGATCCTCTGATGACCCCACAGCACATGACAGCAGCTAGTCTGCTGAGGTCCATCTCTACAACCTCTCTAGGGGGCGGGAGGGCGGGACCTACCTGTTGATTCCCCACCTCCTGAACTACATCTACTAAAAATTCGCCCAAAGGCGGTAAGTCCTCGGACAGGCTGCTACGCCTGTCCATACGGGACTTTAAGCCCGAAGGCTCGGAGCTTTTGTTTTTTAAAATATTTGGAATCATTTTTGTTCCCACGAATGCGGCAGCAAGGGGTCGACCACCCCGGGCAGAGCCCTTGCATTGCCCGGGGCTAGGATAGCATGTCTCTATGGTGCGCTAGGTTCGCATGGGTGAGAGTCCACTAGCGACAGGTCTCGCACCTGCCATTCATCCCCTAGACGTGAAACTCCCCACCGTAGAATTACGGAGTATTTTATATAGGACCCGCCTCTCGGTCCAGCCAATTAAGGCAAGACCCCCGGCCCCAGAAACATGACCTAGGGTTACAGTGTAGTAGGTTAGGGTACGCCGGGGTTCGCCTGGATCCCCTGTACCAGGATGCCGAAACACTCTGGCCCCTGACGCCCTCCCCCCTTCCCACCCTGTCCCCCGTCCCGAAACCCACCCTTCCCTGAACCCGAAGTGCTCTTAGCAAGCGATTCTTCCCATCCGGCTCTCCCTCCGGTTGGACCGGAGGTACTATCCCGATGGATCTACGGATCGCCTGTTCCTCCTCATCACGACAAGGTGGCACCACGTCGAGGAGAAAAAAGGAGGACTCTCTTGTGGCCCCCTTCCCCATCCAATGACCAGTAACTTGGCACAACTAACGGCTATCCCTTCCGAGTGGGCCCTAATGCTTGACGGCCTTCGCCTGACGGATCAGGTCGCCCGCTCCCCGCGGGTTTTCCGTTGCAGAATATCTCCAGCCACCGGACACCAGAGTACACCCACTCGGATGGACAACCCCCGGGTGTGTGCTTCAGGCTTCCTGAACACCGGGTGTTACGCTGAAGATTGACTGGGGGGTGGACCGCGTTCATCCTGCACGCAACCCATGCGCCATCAAAACACGCCTTCCGGCGTACCAGAAAGATTGTTTCCAAGTGCGGTATCGTGTGGCCGTATACATTACCTACTGGACCGGTCGAGGCGCAAAGCCAGGCTATGCCCTCCATCTGCGGGGGTTTTCCAGTCCAGCGATGGCGTATCCGGGAGGTTTCATCACCGCCGCCGCAACCACGCTACTCCCCCTTCGGCCAGCCATCCGGGCCTCTGGCCCGGTGGGCACGGGCCAGATAGCCCGTCCGGCCGGCCTCCAGGGCAATCCACTGAGGGACCGATTCCCAACGGTAGCATGCTTCCATGACCCATACACCCGTCCACAACCGTCCGGCCCCTCTCGTGAGAGTGATATTGGGACACCGATGAGTGCATAGCTCATGTTTCCTCAAGGAATGTCCATCCGGCGCCTAGAAAAAACCCTCCTTCAGAGGCGACCTAGACAGGTCCATTCGACGCACATATCCTCTCCGGCACTGGAGCGGGGACGGCCTCAGCCTCCACTGCCACAGCCCCATACTTTTGAGGATCTGCACCGTCGCCAGCCCCCTTCCGGAACCCCCCCTCCCATACACACATTCATTCTGAATGACATAGCCATCCTACACCTTCGAGGAGCTCACACCGTCCCCCTAGAACACCCCTGCTCCCACTGTCGAGCGAACCCCTCGGATGTCGAAGGGTTTCGGCCTGACGGATCAATGAGTGCACGACAGCGCTCGCCCACCGTTGTCATCCTCCGCCCCCCTGTACCCGAGGGTTCTCCAGCCTCTAAGAACATTGGCCTAACAGATCAGAGGGTGCACGACAGCGCTCGCTCCCCGTTGTCGACTATCCGCCGCTCCCGGAAACCAGGAGGTGTCCGATTCCACGACAGGACCAGGACTCAGGGGTCCGCGGTGCGCTCCACCGGGTGTTGCCTCTCAGCCACTCTCATGCAGAGGAATTAAACCACATGAGAAATGCTGAGAAAACACCATCCGTCCATGGTCCATGGCGTACCATAGTCGATTGCCTCACTAGGCTAACGAGTCCGACCTCCCGGGTTTTTACTGTGGGTTCCTTCCCCTCGCTCGGATGCCTGGAACCGTCAGACTAACAGGCCCGATCGCCCGGGTTTTTACTTTGGGTTTCCTTTCCCTCGTTCGGATGTTTGGTACCACCAAACTAACGAGCTCGATCGCCCGGGTTTCATATTGGGGTTCTTCCTCCTCTTCATCTCGGTTGCTTGTTCACGAAGTCAAGCCCCGATACCAAACTCGAGCCCTCGCCCGGGTTTGGTATCGGAGTTTCCTCTCCGGAATAGGTTGCATAAAGCTGACGAGCCCACTAGCCCGGGTTTTTCTTGTGGGTGTCCTTCCCCTCGTCGGGTTGTTTGGCAACCTCCCAAACTAACGAGCCCGATGCCCGGGTTTAGTATTGGGGTTCTTCCTCCCCTTCACATCGGTTGCTTGCCCACGAAGTCAAGCTGTCGATCGTCACAGCCCCAGCCCATTGAGGATGCCGCGCCATCGCCAGCCCCTCTTTTGGAACCCCCCTCCCCCCACGCACACATTCATACTGGATGGCTACACCATCTCACACCCTTGCGTAGCCCACCCCGTCACCCCGCGGGCACTCCAGACCCCCCCATCGAGCGAGCCCCCCGAGCATCGAAGGACTTTGGCCTGACGGGGGGTGCACTATAGTGCTTGCTCCCCGTTGCCTTTTATCACAGTATTGCCACGAGTTTGTGTCGCCAGACGAATTGGCTCCTATGTGGCGAGCACCTCAGGGTATTGGTCGCACTCAGCAACACCGGTCGCGCTGGATTTGGCAGACTTCGGGTTGCGGTGCGTGTTACGAACCGACTTCACGAGTCAAGTGTTGGAGGAAAGAAGGCTTTGCCTCGCTCGTCACTTGTAATCCATGATGAAATGTTGTGAAATACACGAAATACGATTTCCCGGCGTGACTAGTTGCAATTTCAATCTAGTGTCGAGAAAATACTTGAAATGCACGAAATAATGGTATACACGAAATAATGGTACACAAGCGAAGAAGTGTCAGAAAGAATACACGGGTAGCCAAATGCCTCGTCATTTTATCAGTGATGCAAAAGGGATAAACTAGATTTATAACCATCATTCCTATCTAATTTAGAGAAAGAGTAAACTTCGAACAATAACTCAAGTTGCAAAACAATGGCTCAAAACAATGGCTCAAAGCAAACACTTCATAATTGAAGATATTATAAGGAAACCGCAAATCTAAGCTATATAGCATCCAAGGAAGAAAGACAGGAAGGCGGGATCTAGTCTGCAAGAGTTTGCCTGCTCGTAGCCGGACACCCTACCAGTTGCCTCTAGGCATGCGTACACATGGAAGAGAGAATTAAAGTCGTGGCTTGAAGAGTTGTGGTGTGCCCCTACCTAAGGGGTGTCGTCTACACCTTTCTCGGAAGGCCGCAGCCAGCTTCTGTGTATGCGTAAGAGACAACTGAAGGGCGCGAGAGCTAAGGAAGCAGAGGACGGCCCGCGACCTAGCTCGAACGCCATGGACAGTGCCGTTTCACGATGGCCCCCATTGAGATACTTAACGGTAACTGCCTTTCATACCATACGAAATTCGTATACAATTATATAATATCAAATATAGCTAATATATAATAGGAATATACATATTCCTATCAAAGAGTCTCCGTACGAAATGAAAAGCAACACGCCGCGAATTCGAAAGCAAACTGTGACTCTAAATCAAAGGCATGCTGTCCAAAAATCATTTGAACGAGCTTGTAGGAAGCTATCACACGAATGATGGTCTCCACGGCAAGCGAAAGTCTACAATCGGGCTGAATAACTGAGTAGGAGATGATACATCTAACTTCGAAGTATTCAGCAAAAGCAATAAACGACAGAGTGTGTAAACACCAACGTCCTAGGGCAAAGCACACGTGCGTTGAACGTAACCTAGTGCATCAAGCGGAGATAAGAACTGAGATTTCCAAGTGTACAGCACGTGTGCATCGAACGTAGTCCAAAAAGACGAAAATCCCACATGGCAGGGGCTCTCAAATTGAGAAAGACTGAAAGTAAAATGTTGCAATACACGATCGAGCAGCCAAGCGTCCAAAATAGCAAACGATGTTGTGGACGTTAGTAAACTCACCAAAGCAGAGAAGCGAATCCGGGAATGACTGGTTTCGGCTGGCGTTCTACGGACCGCAAATGCCATGCGTGACATGGAAGGGGGCAACCTGGGCATCGTCCTAGGACCCCAAGTCACGTTAAGGACTCTGTCAAACGTGCGGTATTTGTATGAGTGACAAACTGACGCCCAACGCAGCAAACAACTAGATGTTATAATTGGAAGACAGCGGAGCGTGTTCAAGCGAAGAAGCGAATCTGGGGACGAACGGTTTCGGCTGGCGTTCTATGAACCGCTATTGCCATGCGTGACATGGAACGGGGCAATCTGGGCATCGTCTTGGGGCCTCAAGTCACGTTAAGGACTCTGCCAAGTGTACTGGGACATCCATGGGACTCATTCGAGAGCTCCCTTACAACAACAAGGAGATCGTTAATAGAGACACTGCCCGGGTAGACGAAGGTAGGGCTCACGTTGAAACGGGAGTCGCGAAGCGAAATCCAAATCTTCTCTTTGCGATGCAACGAACCTGATTGTTTCAGCCTGGGAAACCGAACCAACAGGAGTAGCGACTGGGTAAGACGAACCATCGAGACAGGAAAAATACCAAAAATTGAACAGGCAAACAGCGTTGTAGACCGCTCTAGGTACGCTGGGGCCGGGTAAATCCTGATACTCGTAAATTTGAACGTGTCCCAATGCTAACGTTAGGGCCGCGCTGATGGCTGAATGGCTGTGGGGACGGTAAACATGCACAGTCGTTAGCGGCCCCCCGGGAAGACTACGGTCGACCCGCGGTCGAACGATATTCTCAAGCTAGGTGAAGGAAACGCGCCTAGGGCTGAATGGCTGTGGAGATGCTAAAAATCACAGTCTAAAGCGTTCCCCCAGAGGTACCTGTCGACCACTCTACGATATCCCAGACTTGGTGGCGCAATGGTGGCTCTGCGTTACCTTTTTTTTTGTTCACGCAGGGGAAATCCATTGTGGATACCCCCGCCCTCTTGGGGAGGGGCGGGGGTTATGTCGGACTCTTACCGACTAAAACCCCTGCGGGATGTCTACCCCCTACACCTGCCCCCCGGGGAGCAGGTCTTCCTTCCCCAGGGCTCTCTCCGCCGCTGCCCCATTCGTTCGTCCGCGACGGAGGTCTCACCCCGATTCAGGGCTTTCCCATCCTGGCACGGGTGGGGGTGTTCCCATTGACAGGGTCGGCCCATCTGCCTGGCCGATGAGCCCCAGTGGCGGAGTCCCCACTGGCTACTGCCCTACCGGCGATCCCATCGGCCTGGGATGAGGGAGTGTGTGGGGAGAGCTCCCCGCTTTTATCCCCCCACTCCTCCCATCCCGCCTCCACCAGGAGGGCGGTCGAAGCCTCGACCTCCATGCTTATGTCCGCCTCGGAGATCCCCGCCAGCCTATCTGCCGATGGTGGGTCCGGCGCAGGTGGAGCGGCCGTCGCTCCATCAGTTGCCGGCCCTACCGGATCCGTGGGTGGTGGAGGTTGAATTATCTCAGTTTCCGCCACCCCCTTCCCTGCCTCTTTGGCTGTATCCGCCACTGTGGGGACATTCGTCCCTGATGTACTGGGGCGGGGGGGCGACATCGTTGACGGGCTGAGGCCGCGCCGGCTTAGTGCTCTCAGTCGCGGCCCCCGCCCGCCTATGTGCCGCCCTATTCCCCCGGTTGCGTCGTTTGCATCGCGGAGGGACTCCTCCTCTGGGAACAGTCCGGGGGACTGCTTTACACGCTCGGCCACCCATTCGGTGACTGGCGTCTTTACCCTCTTTGTGGCGCAGGAGGCACCGCACTTCTGCGGTGCACCCCCGTGCCACATGCCCGGCCCCTCCACACCTGAAGCAGTGACCCCCAGTTCTTCTTCGGACTGGCAGGTCACTATCATATGGCTATATCGAAGGCAACGGTAACATTGGAGGGGCCGTTCTTCCAATACTCTAACATTGGCCTTCGACCAGCCTACTAGCAGTCCCCCGGCTGCTACTATTTTTTGAGCCAGTGCCAAGGGGCACCGGACCTAAATTGCTCCTAGCCCTCCAGTCGACCTCCTGACTTCACCAGTCTGGAGGTCGTCCGGAGGGCAACCGGTGAGCTTCAATAGCGCGGCTCTAACCATTAGCGGGGTGACCGAGTCGTCCAGACTGATAAGGCGGAGCTCAGTCCTCCTCGCCGATCTGGCGACCACAGCCTCCCCGCACGATACATCTTGGAAGTCCCTGGCCAAGCGGTCGGCCTTAACCTTACCATCCTGTTCAAGGACCCCTAATACACCACCATTTCTGGCGCGTTTTATTTTAAATTGTCCAGGCTCCAGGCCCACCTCCTGGAGGTCGAGCTATTGCCTGGCGCGCGCCATAACCTCATTAATGGAGCTCCCGACAAGGCGGTCACGGTTACGAATGGGTGCGCGGGGGATTCCTAATTTGAGGCCGCTTTATGAGGCCTCAAGGGGATATGAGGGGGGACCCTCCTTCAGAACCCCTCTATGGCCTTTCCTCCCCTGTGAAGGGATGCGCCTTCTTTGCCGCACCACCATCCTTTTTGGGGTCAGGTGGTTTGGACTTAGGTCCAGCTCCCTTCCCCTTACCCTTCCGGGTGGACACGACTGTCCATCCGTCACGACTCTCCTGTTGCGGGATCGTTATACGAGACGGTGGTAGTGAGGAGATTAAGACATTACTTAACAAAGAAAAGGTTTTTATTTGTCAGACCCTCCTTTCGTTGCTGCGCTACAGTCGCGTCTTAGAGATAGATATACGTCTGGTTCGGTCGGCCGGTGGCTGGTCTGGCTCTGCTCTGTTCTCCTTAAGCAGTCAATTTATCTAAGCTCGTCGTCGAAGGAATCTGCAAGCGTTGCGGAAGTATTGCGCCATTTGTGGCCTTTTGTCCATGCAGACAGTGTATTATTTGTCTGTTGACAAATGTATTGACATTTGCGACTTTTTGCTGTGTGGCGTGATGCTTAGCTTGCAATACGTGCGGCGTAGGCGGAAGTGCTTCGCATGGCACTTTCGCCAATGTAATTATTTTCTGTATTAAAATATATATTATGTACATAACATAAGTTTTATAATATATGTACATAAACTTTTAAAAGTAAAAATTATATCGTGTTATAAAAATTTAACACGTTTGTTAATAGTGTCCAAATTAAAAATAAATATCTTTTTGTACATACATGTACATGTACATAATATATATCTTAATACAGAAAATAATTTGAATTTGAGATTTCTAAAAATATTAAGTTAAGTATACGATAATCATATACAGGGTGGACCATTTTAACCTTTAATGGAGAATAACTCGACCGGTGAGCGAAATAATGAAAAAAGTTTCATACAAAAGTTGTTGGACAAGGAGGGGGACGTATGACCATATCCTTGAATTTGACCTTGACTTTGACCTTAGGAGTTATTTGAAGGTCAAATAACATTTTTTAAATGGAATTGCCTATTTTCGACCCCGGATTTGGAAAGAGCGGGAAATTTTGGAATAGGATATGGTATGATCGATAAGATCAAATGTCATGTTTTGAGGTCATTTCAAAGTCAAAAGGAACTTGTACGTGTATTCATACGAAAATCGTATCTGTATACGGGGATTTCTAAATTATCTTCTACACTTAGCATTACCCAGAGACAACGACGTGGACGTGGTAGAATTCTACCTCTTTCGGGGTGCTTGTTTAGAGTGAGTCCCCTTGCCTCTCACTATGCATACTTTGCTATTGTTAATCTAGCTATTCAAAAGGTTTTCGAAAGTTGCACCGTTAGCATTTATGCAATAATTGAGCCTTCTTTGGAAATGAGCCACTATGCTGAGCAAGACATTTCGTGGAATCGCTTCGTCTTATGCGATTTTCCATATCTTCTCTTGTTGTTGGTTCTTCTTTGAAAACAACTTCTTTCAAATAGCCCCAGAGATAAAAATCGAGTGACGTCAAATCAGGAGAACGAGGAGGCCATGCAATCGGATCCTCTCGACCAATCCATCGGTTCGGGTACCTTTCATCTAAAAACCTCCTGACTATACGTGCAAAGTGCGGTGGTGCACCATCCTGTTGGAAGAACATCCTTCTCCTGGTTTCCAAGTCTACGTTCTCCAACAAATGAGGCAATTGGTCTGTGAGCAAATCGAGGTACGTATTTGCATTCACAGTACGTTCGAAAAAGAATGGACCGACCAAGTATCCATTAACAATCCCGCACCAGACATTGAGGCTCCAGCGGTGTTGATTGTTAATGGATACTTGGTCAGTCCATTCTTTTTCGAACGTACTGTGAATGCAAATACGTACCTCGATTTGCTCACAGAACAATTGCCTCATTTGTTGGAGAACGTAGACTTGGAAACCAGGCGAAGGATGTTCTTCCAACAGGATGGTGCACCACCGCACTTTGCACGTATAGTCAGGAGGTTTTAGATACAGGAGGATTTTAGGTAAAGGTACCCGAACCGACGGATTGGTCGAGAGGGTCCGATTGCATGGCCTCCTCGTTCTCCTAATTTGACGTCACTCGATTTTTATCTCTGGGGCTATTTGAAAGAAGTTGTTTTCAAAGAAGAACCAACAACAAGAGAAGATATGGAATATCGCATAAGACGAGCTTGTGAAGCGATTCCACGAAATGTCTTGCTCAGCACAGTGGCCCATTTCCAAAGAAGGCTCAATTATTGCATAAATGCTAACGGTGCAACTTTCGAAAACCTTTTGAATAGCTAGATTAACAATAGCAAAGTATGCATAGTGAGAGGCAAGGGGACTCACTCTAAACAAGCACCCCGAAAGAGGCAGAATTCTACCACGTCCATGTCGTTGTCTCTGGGTAATGCTAAGTGTAGAAGATAATTTAGAAATCCCCGTATACAGATACGATTTTCGCATGAAAAAACGTACAAGTTCCTTTTGACTTTGAAATGACCTCAAAACATGACATTTGATCTTATCGATCATACCATATTCTATTCCAAAATTTCCCGCTCTTTCCAAATCCGGGGTCGAAAATAGGCAAATCCATTTAAAAAATGTTATTTGACCTTCAAATAACCCCTAAGGTCAAAGTCAAGGTCAAATTCAAGGATATGGTCATACGTCCCCCTCCTTCTCCAACAACTTTTGTATGAAACTTTTTTCATTATTTCGCTCACCGGTCGAGTTATTCTCCATTAAAGGTTAAAATGGTCCACCCTGTATATATGTTAGGTTTCTCAGTTGGCGCTACTGTTCTAATAGGTGTAGTAAAAAGAAATCCATTATTTTTGCACGAAATTGAAGGCTTTAATTACCTTAATTACATTGAAGGCTTAATTACTTTAATTACATTCTAACTACCATAGTTAGAATGATCCGATTTAGGTCAAATATGCGCCGTTTTGTTCGATAACTTGTTGTCATTTTGAAGGTAATTTCATTATGCCTCTCTCATAGAAGCCCTCGTCCCTATTGGCAAAAAATTGAGACAGTCGATTTTCACAAGCCTCTCTTGAAGCGAATTTTTCACCAGCAAAATTGTTCGCCATGGACAGGAACAGATGGTAATCACTTGGTGCCAGGTCCGGACTATAAGGTGGATGCATAAGAACCTCCCAACCAAGCTCCCGGAGCTTCTGGCGAGTCACTATCGATGCGTGTGGCCTGGCGTTATCCTGATGGAACACAATTCCTCTCCTATTGGCCAAAGCTGGCCGCTTCTGGGCGATTGCTTCCTTCAGACGGTCCAATTGTTGACAGTACAGTTCCGAGTTAAGAGTTTTGCCGTAGGGGAGCAGCTCATAGTAGATAATTCCCTGCCAATCCCACCAAACACACAGCAAAACCTTCCTGGCCGTCAATCCTGGCTTGGCCACCGTTTCCACCGGCTCACCGCGATTCGACCACGACCGTTTTCGCTTGACGTTGTCGTAAGTGATCCACTTTTCATCACCAGTGACCAACTGCTTCAGAAATGGGTCGATTTTGTTGCGATGCAGAAGCGATTCGCAGATGGAAATTCGGTCCATGAGGCTTTTTTCGTTAACTCGTGTGGCACCCATACATCGAGCTTCTTTTTGTATCCAGCCTTATTCAAATGGTTCCAAACGGTTTTTTGTGCAATCTTTAGCTCTTGGGCAATCGAAACAGTGCTTACATGACGGTCGGACTCGACAATGTCCATGATTTTATCGATATTTTCGACAATTGGCCTTCCAGTGCGTGGTGCATCTTTAACTTCGAAATTACCCGAACGGAATCGACGAAACCAAAATTGCGCGTGATTGGCTGTTACAGTATCAGGACCATAAACACTATTCACATTTTCAGCCGCCTGGCTTGCGTTTTCGCCTTTATCGAAGAAAAACTGTAAAATATAGCGTATTTTCTCTTTGCTAGTGTCCATCTTTGACGCGCGCTCAAACAAAACTGAGTCAACTAATCACAAAACTGTCAGAAAAGTTTTTTTAGTACGAAATCTCATCTTTCTAACGCCATCTAGTGGAACCCGATCGGCCTTATACAACGCGAGATACAGATAACTAAAACCACCTATTGGAAAAATAATGGATTTCTTTTTACTACACCTAATCACTTCTTTTGTACAGTAGAAAAGTGTTGCAGAGTTTTATAGTTATAAGTTTTATAGTTATAAGTTTTACTTGTAAAAACTTATGTACACATATATAAAATAAAAAAATAATTTGAGTTGGTACTTCTAAAAATAATACAATACGTGTTGTGCTTGTACTAGGCGCCTTTTTTTTACCTTTTTGTTTAAAATGGTAAGTTTTATATAAGTTTTACTTGTAAAATCTTGTATTATCTTTAAGTTTTACTTGTAAAAACTTGTTATGTACATATATTGGGTGTACAAATTAGTTCGGTCCGTTTTCAAAAGATGGCTCCGGCTGTTATGAATGTTTCATAGTGACTGCCGATTTTGGCGGTTTCAGAGAGGTTAGACATCTGCCAATAATATTCAGTTTATATCGCTTTGAGTTTCATACAAAAACCTTGCTTTTTACAGTGTTGAAAATGTCGAATTTTGTGTTAACCAAGCAACATTTGCGGGAGGTTTTAATTTTCTGCTTTAATTGGAAGAAAAGTGCAGCTGAAGCCCATCGAATGCTTGTTGAAGTTTATGGTGACGCTGCTCCAACTGATAAATCATGTAGGGAATGGTTTCGACGTTTCAAGGATGGAGATTTCAGCGTTGAAGACAAGGCTCGCTGTGGACAGCCAAAAAAATTCGAGGACAAAGAATTAGAGGCATTACTCGAAGAAGATCAGAGTCAAACGCAAGAGGAGCTTGCAGAATCATTGGGAGTGACTCAACAAGCCGTTTCCATACGATTGAGAGACATGGGATTTATTAAAAAACAAGGAAATTGGGTGCCTTATGAACTGAAACCGAGAGACGTTGAAAGGCTATTTTTCACTTGCGAGCAGCTGATTCAAAGGCAACAAAGGAATGGTTTCTTGCATCGGATTGTAACTGGAGATGAAAAGTGGATATTCTACAACAACCCCAAGAAGAAAAAATACTAAGCCCGGTCAATTGTTGTTATCGACTTCAACATCAACACCAAAGCCGAACATACATGGTTCGAAGATCATGTTCTGTATCTGGTGGGATCAAAAGGGTGTTGTTTACTATGAGCTGCTGAAACCTGGAGATCCCGTTACTGGCGATCGGTATCGGCTACAATTGATCCGTTTGAGCCGTGCATTGCGAGAAAAACGGCTGGAATACGAGCAAAGACATGATAAAGTTATTCTTCTTCATGACAACGCTCGGCCTTATGTCGCAAAAGTCGTAAAAAAATATTTGGAAACGTTCAAATGGGATGTTTTACCGCACCCGCCATATTCTACGGACATTGCTCCTTCTTACTGGTTGTTCCAAAGGATGCAACACGATTTGGCAGGTCACCGGTTCACTTCTTTCGCATAAATCGAAAATTGGCTCCAAACTTGGATCGCCTCAAAAAACGAGTCATTTTTTCGAGATGGAATTCGAAAATTGCCTGAGAAATGGGAGAAAGTAGTAGCCAGCGATGGAAAATACTTTAATTGATCTGTTCATTCATTTTGTTTTGAAATAAATACATTTTTTAACACAAAAAAGCGGATCGAACTAATTTGTACTCCTAATGTCAGGTGTAGTAAAAAGAAAACCATTATTTTTGCATGAAATTGAAGGCTTTAATTACCATAGTTAGAATGATCCGATTTAGGTCAAATATGCGCCGTTTTGTTCCATAACTTGTTGCCATTTTGAAAGTAATTTCATTATGTCTCTCTCATAGAAGCCCTCGTCCCTATTGGCAAAGAATTGAGACAGTCGATTTTCACAAGCCTCTCTTGAAGCGAATTTCTCACCAGCAAAATTGTTCGCCATGGACAGGAACAGATGGTAATCACTTGGTGCCAGGTCCGGACTATAAGGTGGAAACATAAGAACCTCCCAACCAAGCTCCCGGAGCTTCTGGCGAGTCACTATCGATGTGTGTGGCCTGGCGTTGTCCTGATGGAACACAATTCCTCTCCTATTGGCCAAAGCTGGCCGCTTCTGGGCGATTGCTTCCTTCAGACGGTCCAATTGTTGACAGTACAGTTCCGAGTTAAGAGTTTTGCCGTAGGGGAGCAGCTCATAGTAGGTAATTCCCTGCCAATCCCACCAAACACACAGCAAAACCTTCCGTCAATCCTGGCTTGGCCACCGTTTCCACCGGCTCACCGCGATTCGACCACGACCGTTTTCGCTTGACGTTGTCGTAAGTGATCCACTTTTCATCACCAGTGACCAACTGCTTCAGAAATGGGTCGATTTTGTTGCGATGCAGAAGCGATTCGCAGATGGAAATTCGGTCCATGAGGCTTTTTTCGTTAACTCGTGTGGCACCCATACATCGAGCTTCTTTTTGTATCCAGCCTTATTCAAATGGTTCCAAACGGTTTTTTGTGCAATCTTTAGCTCTTGGGCAATCGAAACAGTGCTTACATGACGGTCGGACTCGACAATGTCCATGATTTTATCGATATTTTCGACAATTGGCCTTCCAGTGCGTGGTGCATCTTTGACATCGAAATTACCGGAACGGAATCAATGAAACCAAAATTGCGCGTGATTGGTTGTTACAGTATCAGGACCATAAACACTATTCACATTTTCAGCCGCCTGGCTTGTGTTTTCGCCTTTATCGAAGAAAAACTGTAAAATATAGCGTATTTTCTCTTTGCTAGTGTCCATTTTTGACGCGCGCTCAAACAAAACTGAGGCAACTAATCACAAAACTGTCAGAAAAGTTTTTTTAATACGAAATCTCATCTTTCTAACGCCATTTAGTGGAACCCGACCAGACTTATACAACGCGAGATACAGATAACTAAAGCCCTCTATTGGAAAAATAATGGATTTCTTTTTACTACACCTAATATTACTTTACTACACCTAAACCTTTAAAAAAAATTGAATTTGAAGTTTCTAATTATAACAATACATTGCGCTTGTATAAGTTTTATTTGTAAAAGCTTATGTTATGTACACATACATACCTTAAAAGAATAATTTGAATTTGAAATTTCTAAAATTTTATATATGTCACGTAGATATGTCAATAATATATAAATGCTATTAATTTATACTTACTCGTTAATTATCCAGCTAAATCGCGTAATACCTGCACCACTTATAAATTGTATGAAGTGGTCCTTATAATTGAAGGGCGATCACACTGGACGACGAGTCAATAAACACCGGTATTGATTTTTCGATGGCATAGTCATCACATCGTCTGCTCAGCATCAGCTGATCGGCAATCAAATGACATGCGTCATAACATACTAACGTATACCAACATTCTCATCTTTTTATGCCTCTTTCTTTCACCCTTCTCACCCGTTCTCTTTCTCGCCTATTCTCACTCTCCCTTTCTCTCTCTTTCTCTCTCTCGCTCTTGTTCTCGTTCTCGCTCTCTCTCCCGATCTCTCTCTCGTTCTCTCTCCCGTTCCCTCTCCCGTTCTCTCTCCTGTTCTCTCTCCCGTTCTTTCTCCCGTTCTCTCTCCCGTTCTCTCTCCCGTTCTCTCTCTCTCTCTCTCTCTCTCTCTTCCTCCCTCTCTCTCTCTCTCTCTCTCTCGCTCTCTTTCGCTCTCGTTCTCTTTCTCTCTGTCACACATTTTCACCTCCTGTATTCTAGCAATATTCTTCTCTCTCTTCTACTCTCTACGAGAGTAACTTTCTCTTACTCTCTATCGCTTGCTCACTCGCACTCGCTGCTCTTTGCTTCTTCAGCGCACTCGTAACGCCTCTGGTGTCGGAAAAACGAGATGCACAAATCCCCTCTCCTCGGCGGTCTAGCGTTTCTTACTTTCTTACTGAATCGTAATTTTCCGTAATTTGGACTTTGTTTTAAAATATATATACTTGGAGACAACGTACACGAAAAACACTAGGACACTTTTCTTCCTATTTTTTAAGGCTGAATCGATTGGGATTAAAGAAACGTCGATCGGTTCAGCCATTGCTGAGTATGAATATCTCACCTCGTTTCAACTCGCAGTTTCGTGTATAATAGGCATGGTGTGCCTCGCGCCGTTCGGGCGCAACTTCGTTGCGCTTGAATTGGCGCGAGGCACTACCGTGCCTCTTTATATTATCGTTTTTTTTGTTTTATTAATTTAACCCGCTAATGTAAGTTTTTTTATTAGAGTATCATTTTACAATACATTTATTATTATTTTTTACTGTAAGTTCTCAAATTTTCGATGTCGATGGTATATCACGTGTAGTATGCGCTGGTATTTTTATTTTATTCAGAGCTTTTTTATTTTTGCACTTTCTCATTATAATTGATGTGATAATAATGGTAATTATAATTACAAATGCGCTCGGTACTGCTGTATACACATACCAATCATGTGTGTATTTTGCGGATTATAATATTAGTTTATATTATCTTGTATTTCTGATAATTCGTTTCCTAACTTTGTCAATTCTTCAGGATGTTTTATTACTTTTTTATTTTTTACATGGGAGATTTTGTTATTACTTATTTTTGTAATCTCGTTGACTGGAGGAAGAGTTAAATTGAAATTCGGCGCGTAGATTTGAATTATTCTTGCTTCAATGCGCTCTTGCGTTTATATAGTGACACTATCTATGGTGAGGAGCAACAAGGAGGGAACTAAGTTCTATGGAAACTGAAGAGTGGAGGTGTCGCTGCACGCCCCGACTCCTTATCATCCATCACATACAGATCACGGGGTCACGGTACTCGTGCCCTAGGGTCGTGTTTGGTCTCACAACACCGGTAGAACGCAAGGTTCTCAGAAATGGAGCTTTATTATTGTCTCTCGCGTGCACGTGCGAACAAGAAACGGGCACGTGCACAGAGGCGCAAGAACATGCGTTCGCGAAGGACGGACGCGAAACAACAGTGATTCCCCTCGCGACGCGAAGGAATGAAACGCTCGCAATAGAAACGCGGAATAAAACGTTCTTGAATATCACGGATAACCCACTCGCAAATACTAAGAATAAACCGCTCGCGAATGTAGAGATTACCGCTCGCAAATGCAAAGCATGTGTAAGAACGCTCGCAATGTCAATAACGAGAATAACACGCAAGCTGAGGCACGATGCCTCAGGCCGCGCACGGCGCGCGGCAACAACAAGGGCACGTGCACAACAAGGGCACGGCACGGTGCGTGAGGCACGTGGCGCGCACGGGTGACCGAATATGCCGCGCGGGCACGCGGAATGCACGAGGAAAACGCACGCGGAAGGCGCATGCGGCGCGAGAAATATTGCACTGCCGCACGACCGACGGGCGCGTGGATTCGCTACGGAACACACTGTCGCGCGGAGATGTACTGCGCGGGGACGCGCGCGGGCGACCCGTCAAGGCTGCGGCGAGAGAAGCTCCCCGAAGGGCAGTCGAAAGGCGCGTGCTGCGTAGGCACGCATGAGCGGAACCAAGATGCGCCCCGGCGAGAGGGGTGCGCGAGCCGTCGCGGCGCTATGTGGCGGAACTCACACTATGCGCTGCTGTGCGGCAAGCTCTGCACCGGGAGGCTGTACCGGCGAGGCCGCGTCAGGATGTCCCGGCCATGGACGCCGGCGTCTGCGAAATCGCCCTTGGCGCGTAGAAGCGGTAGTCGCGGCGAGAAGCACAGGCGGTCGAGGCGAGAAGCATAGGCGGTCGAGACGAGAAGCACAGGCGGTCGCTTGGTTCCCTGCTGCGTAGACTCCTTGCGAGGAAAAAGGAACGTGCGTCGTCGGCGGCCAGAATTCTACTCTGGCGTGCATGTGGTAAGACACGTAGTCGAGGGGCGCCTCGTTAGAAGAGCGCCCTCGGCTGTAGGAGCTGTTTCCTGTGGCTCGGCGGACGCGGGTCCGCTGGCGCCGCGGTAGATGGCGGGGACTGATCGACCGCCACATATCTATTGTAAAGGAGGAGGGTTCCTAAGGCCTGTTTTCGGCACCCTTCAAAATTGGACCAAAATGGCTGGAATCACTTCCTTATACTCTTGGAAGTAATATTTAGTCAATTCCAGCCTAAACGGAAGTATTTAGAGTGTATACTTTAAGTATACGTAGTGCATCAGCGCGTCCGTATCAAGCATTTCTTTGGAAAACTAAGCGTTTCTGAGAAAAATGTTTCAGATAAAAGTTGTATGGTTTCAAGGGGGACATAAGATGGTGTCATTGGTTTGACCTTGGATAGTCATTTGAAGGTCACGTGAATGTCGATTTCAATATTTTTATACAGAATCCCCTATTTTTACACATCTTGTAGCTTATCTCGAGAGCTTTCCAAAACACTATTGTAGATCACGTAGAAACACTTATTACAACTTGGTATTTTCCAAAGCTATTATGATAGGATGTGCTGCGCGTAAGTATTTAATTGGACATGTTGTTGTGGTTTGAGGTGCAGCGAACATTTGTATTTATTTTTTAATTTTAGGTACCTGTCTAACTTAGATAAGTGTGGCTCTCTTCATTCATTGCTATTTTAGTGTGCGAAATCTTCGTTACCCGACTATATCTTCGCATCTTTGGCCTATCGCCTTGGTCACATCACCATCTTTGAACTGGATGCCCCTTGCTAAACTTGCTTTGTGGGAGTTTCTTCTTGGCAAGATGTGTACCCTTGCATTTTTTATGGACCGTGACTTCAGCCTATGTCACGATGTCGAGTTGACAAGTACGTGTGTGTTTCCACATTATTTTTTTTACTTTCATGTAAATTATACTTCCTTTTATAGTGTATATATAAAAACTGTGTGCGTGTGCAGGATTTAATGGGGATTGTCCTGGAAGTCGATGCGTGGACCGGGCGTCGGTGGGTCATAATTCTTTGGGGACACTGATCTGGAGGTCCGACCTCTTCTGCCGAGGCTGGCGATATTGAGGTGGCCCCGGAACATTCCTATTTTTGTACCGAGCACCCCGCCAGGTTTGTCGTTGCAGTAATCGTCATGGCCTCCGTTTTTATATTGGTGCCACATGGTCCGCGCGTCGAGAAAACAGCGTCTAGACGAACATCGGAAACAAGGCGCGAAAACAAAGGATCCAGATGGAAAGAAAGAGAGAGAAAGTGAGCGAGCGAGATCGAGTTAGAGCACCAGTTTCTCGGATCAACAATGATCCGCGGAAGGATTGCCGTACCGTTGGAGTAGGCGAGGAACGGGGAGAAGAGAAACCCCTCGCAAAAACGGAGAGGAAGAAAGAGCGGAAAGAAAGAGATTCCGTTTCGCCTAGAAAAAGATCAGATTTGTTTTTCCGCTCGTCTCGAAAAGATTCATGTCTCTCTTCGAAGACAGAAGTATAATTTTTCGTGTTCCGATCGAGATAGAGAGAAAAGGAGTTCTCGCGCCACTCACGAAAGAGTTTCGAGTGCTCCTACCGCTATCGGCAATACTCGCGGAGTGCAATGTGCAGTGCCGTGCCTTGCCGGCCCGACCAAGAGAGGATAAAGGAGGAACAACAGCCGACCTCGCGCCAGGACCGACCCGCCCGAGGATCGTCAGAAGTCACGCCGCCGGGAGGTTCCCACTTTTGTAAGACCGTCCACCTGCTCTAATTTTTCGGTGTCTCGTTTACGTGTCGCGTCCCGCAAATTTATTGTGTTAGCCGAGCCATACCGGTCTCGCGGAAATAAAGTGGCGTGAATTTGTACTGGCCCGCGGAGTTTCGGAGCGTACCGATTCCCGAAGCGAATAAACAACAATCTCGTGAAAAGGGCTGCATTATTTCTTTACCGTCTCTCCCGTTTTCCCGAGTTCCAGCCTACACCCGCCCATCTACTGACTTTAAATTCTGTCGAGCAACCGGCCCCGTCGCACTCCCGCGTCGCGGTTGCAGACTCTTTCTTTTGAGTATTCGCGTTGGTGAGTGGTGCAGCCCGCTGCACCTGGCGCCCAACAACTTTCGTGTCGGCGCGGCCGTGACGTGGGCCGACGGCAATTTGTCGACGGCGAGGGAAATTCGCGTCGCACATTTTTGGCGCCCAACATAGAGCCTATTAAGGGCCGAATGCGGATAGTCGATTCACGCTATCCCGACGGGATAAAGAGAAACGGTTAATCTCAACGAACAAAGAGAAAACGGACGAATATCGAGACGTTTCGATTTTTTTTGGTGAAGAGACTTCTCGCGCGACTTACCTAGGTTTTCTCTGTTTCCGGTTTTTCTTTTGTTTTTTTCTCGCTTTTGTCTGATCACACTCCGCTCCGGGTATCGCGGCTGCTCTCGCTTGGTGGTGTCCTAGTGTGCCAAATATTATTAGTGACAATCTTTTTTTCTGGTAATTGTTTATTGGTGGTTGTTTCGGTCGTTGGTGACGTCTCCTTTGTGTTAATGACGGCTCGTGACATGGAACCGTTGTTTCGGGACGAGGAATTGGCCAAGTTTGACGGGCCGATTATCGGTCTAGCGATTAGCGCTCGCGACCACCACACCTGTCGCCTCCACACCAAATTTAGTTTGTTCTTTTCTAGCTGCGCTCATATTACCGTTTCCGTCTCGTTCGCGGCGAGGAGTATCGTCGAATAATGCCGGAAAACACGAACCGCGAAGCGTGGATCTACGAGCTGTCAATAGAGCAGCTACGAGTCCAAGTGACCGCGCGCGGCATTAACACCACGGGCAATGCGGCGACGCTCCGCGCGCGATTGCTCCGGTTCGAGCGGGCGGGGCGCCGGGATCATCCGTCGCCGTCCCCGGCGGAGGACGCGATGTGTCGCCGCTACCGAGCGATGACGTTGCGGGCAAACTAGAGGAACCGGAGTTCGTTGAACGAACCCTCCTCGATCCGGGGAGAGTAGGCACCGATACATTGAAAGTGCCGACGGTGCGAGTATCGTCGCCGTACTGGGCGGTGCTGCCACCGCCGTTATTGCTACCGCCAGAGGAGATACCTCCTCTTTTCGTACCGCCAGCGTCTCTGAGGCCACCGATCCGAGGGCCGGAAACGTGCCCGGGTCATCCCGCGATGTCGGCCAGAGACGCATATAACGTCATGCGTCGCTGGAATATAAGTTGCTCGGGAGCGCGGGGGAGCGACGTCGAGATGTTCCTCCTGAGAATTTCAGAGGGGCGTGACGTAGTACCGATTGCCGATGAGGATTTGTTCAAGTGTTTACCGTTCTTTCTAACCGGGATCGCGTTACAATGGTACCGCATCAAGAGATCTCGTTGGGTTTCGTGGCGCGATTTCGAGGTAGCGATGCGCGCCAGATTTGGGGACCCCGATTTCCAGTTCGCGTTGCGCGACGAAATTATGAGGTGCACGCAGGGGGAGCATGAGCCCGTCGCAGATTATCTTACGTATATTCTCGGGCTGTTCGGTCGGCTCAACCCTCCGTGGAGTGAGGTCGAACAACTAAATTACGCGCACTGAAACATGCTCACGTGATTACAGATCGCCGTACACCGCGACGATTTCGTGGATTTCGATGCGTTAGAGAGGCTCGCCACTCGCGTCGAACGTAGCTACACGGCCGCGAGTCAATACCGTGCATCGCCGCCTCTCGAGAGATCCGTGTGTCCGGATCTCGCCTATAGGCTGCCGCCACGCTCGTCTCGGCCGTCTCCGATGATGACGGCCGAGCAGCTACCAAATTTCCGAGTTCCGGAGCGCGAAGTAATTAGTGAACGGGAGCGTCCGCGCGCCGCGGAGGCGACTCAACCGGCCCCGGTAAGAGAGGATCGCGGGCTGGCCCTTCGAGCCGGGGGCGCGGGGGCCGAGGCACGGAGAAGTACTCGGCAGGAAACTGCCGGTCTCCGGACTGGCCACGCGGGGCGATTCCGACAAATGTTGGAATTGCGACGCGGCCGGTCATTTGGCGCGCGAATGTCGCGCGCCCCCACGCGTCCACTGTTACCGCTGCGGTAGAGCGCAGCAGACAGTGCGGACGTGTCCCTCCTATCCCTCCTGTTCGGGAAACGAGGGAAGAAGACGCTAGACAGGGTCCCTGCGTCTTCCCCCGAGTCCGAGACCTGCGATTGCAAACAGAAGGTGGCGAGCTCGTATGGAGCGCTCCAGGGAAGCGGGCGAGCGTCCCTGCAATTTTTAGAGATTTTCATTGGTAAGTTTCTCCTGCTCGGATTGGTCGATACGGGTTCCGATCGAACCTTTTTTGGTGCCTAGGGTATCGACGCAATCCGCGAGCAGGGAATATCGTTTTCGAGTATCGCGTCATCCCGGATCCGTCTGGCGGACGGGACGCTGACCACGCCAGGCAGGTCAGCAGACGTTGAAGTCGAATTGCAGGGACGCCAAGAAACGTTCGGATTGTTACCGAGTATGGCAGTGCCGGCTATCCTTGGGATGGACATTCTCACGAGATTTCGTTTGGTTATCGATTTCGCCAGGGGCGAATGAAGTTTCGCGGATGACGCACTGAGCCGCACCCTTTCTGTAACAAGCGCGGACAACAGAGCTTTTGTTGCGGGGTCTCGGAATTGTCGCGAGAGCAGGAGAACGAGCTCACAGAATTTATCGCAAATACCGTACCGATCGTTGCCGAAAATGCCGGTGTCATGTCGCTCACAGAGCACAAGATTGACGTCGAGACACATTTACCGATTCGGCAGCGATGTTATTTAGTGTCGCCCAAAGTGGAAGAGGCGATCCGTGGGGAAGTGGACATTATGTTCAAGGCCGGAATTATCGAGCCCTCCGGTGGCGAGTGGTCAAATCCGGTAGTAATGGTCAAGAAACCGGGTGGCAAGTATCGCTTTTGTATCGATTTCCGCAAAGTAAATAACGTCTCGAAGAAGGACGCGTACCCGTTACTGAACGTGACGGGCATTCTCGATAAGTTACGGTCCGCGCGCTACATCTCGACTCTTGACTTGAACCAGGTTTATTTCCAAATACCGCTGGCAAAAGAGAGTCGAGAAATTACCGCTTTTTCCGTACCGGGCAAAGGCCACTACCATTTTACGCGAAAACCGTACGGATTATCGGGGGCCCCGGCCACTTTTCAACGGCTTATTGATAAACTCATCGGGCCGAAAATGGAGCCCCATGCGTTTGCGTATTTAGACGATATTGTAGTGGTTACCGAAACGTTCGACGAACATCTCGAATGGCTATCGTGCGTTCTCGCGAAAATTAGCTCGGCCGGACTTACCATGAACTTAGAGAAATGCGAGTTTTGCCGCTCGGAAGTCAAGTATCTCGGATTTTTGGTGTATCGCAACGGTTTGAAAGTAGACGACAAGAAAGTTCAGCCGCTTCTCGAGTATCTGGCGCCGACCAACGTAAAGCAGTTACGCCGCTTTTTAGGGATGGCGTCGTGGTACCGTCGATTCTTACCACAATTCGCGACAATTAGTGAGCCACTCACCCGGTTGCTTCGCAAGCGCAAGCGGTGGAAGTGGGGTACCGATCAAATTTCCACTTTCGAGAAAATAAGAGCCGATTTGACCACTGCTCCGATTCTTTCGTGCTCAAATTTCGAAGTGCCGTTTATCGTGCAGATCGATGCGAGTTCCGTGGGCGTGGGAGCTGTGTTGACGCAGACGATCGACGAAGTCGAATGCGTCATCGCGTACGCGAGCCGTGTGCTCACGGACGCGGAAAGAAAATACAGCACCACGAAGCTCGAATGTTTAGCGGTCGTTTGGGCAATAAAGAAATTCCGGTCGTATTTGTAAGGCTACCGCTTTACCGTGATTACCGATCACAGTAGCTTAAGGTGGCTTCATAACCTGAGCAACCCCACGGGTCGACTTGCACGTTGGGCATTAGAGTTATTGGAATATGATTATGAGATCGTGCATCGAAAAGGAGCATTTCACCATGTTCCCGATGCGCTGTCGCGTATGTTTGAGGAGGATTCCGAGACCCCTACGGCGACCGCAGCAATGAGCAAAGGACACGATCTCGAACGAAATATCGAGTTAGAGCCACTTAGTGAATCGGAGGAACCCGAAACCTCCGACAAATAGTACCGGAAACGCTATCGCGAGGTGTCGAAGGACCCGAAATGATTTCCGACTTGGCGGATTGTCGACCGACAATTATATTTTTTGCGATCCACGAAAATGATCTCAGATTTAGTGGAGGATTTCGATCGATGGAAACTAGTGCTACCGGTCGAGTTTCGGGGTGAGGCGCTTAGGGCGGCGCACGATCATGTACAGGCGGGCCATTTGGGCGTCGGAAAGACATATCACCGTCTTGCCGTCGCCTATTATTGGTCCAACATGTTTCGGGATACCGCAAATTACGTTCGAAGATGCGAGGTCTGTCAGCGGACTAAGGTGGACCAGTAGACCCCTGCCGGCCTGATGGGGCGTAGAGTCGTCGAGAAACCCTGAACGGTGGTTGCGGCCGACATAATGGGCCCGTTGCCGCGCAGCTGGGCCGGCTACTCTTATCTCTTGGTGACCCAGGATTTATTTTCGAAATGGATGGAGTGCCGGCCCTTGCGAAGCGCGAACGGAAGGCTCATTCGTGCAGCTCTCGACGACCTTGTTATATCGCGCCGGGGGACACCGAGGGTCCTGCTGACAGACAATGGTACCGAATTCGTAAACAAAGAGATCGAGCAGTTCGTTAAAGAGAATCGAATTCAGCACAGTACCGTACCGCCGTATCACTCGCAGGCCGATCCGGTCGAGCGGGTGAATAGAATTTTGAAAACCATGGTCGTGGCCTTCCTCGGAGATGATCAGCATGAGTGGGATGCATACCTTACCGATTTCCGCTTCGCATATAATTCCGCTTATCACTCCTCACTCGGAATTTCCCTCGCGTTTCTCAATATCGGGCGCGAATTAGAGCCGCTGCGCACAGTGAGACGTCAGGGGGAAGAAATTATCGAAATCGAACAGCGAGATCCCGCGGAGTGGTCGGACTGGATGAATCGGCTGGCGGAACTGCATTCGTGGGTCGCGGAAAATCTTGAGGCGGCGTATCAGCGGCAATCGGCACGGTATAATTTGCGGAGGCGTCCCGTTACCTATCGTACGGGCGATTTTGTGTGGAGACAACAGCATGTGCTCTCGTCCGCGGCTCATCACACCGCGGCTAAGTCAGCGCCGAAATTCGACGGCCCCTTTAGGATTTCTAAAGTGCGGTCTGCGGCGGTGTGAGCTCGCGCGACTTGACGGGAAACTTGTCGGAAAAGTTCACGTCAAAGAATTAAAACCTTACGTAGAACCGCTTACCTCCTAGATTACCGTACCGTATCGCGCAAAAAGGACGTCATGTCGGAAACGAAGCGGAAGTGGGACAACTTCCGGCATCGCTACCGTGATGCTTTCCGGAGGATAGCTCGGGAGCATCCCGGATTTTGGGCCGGAGCGTGCGACATCTGGGAAACGCACCTGCGGGAGACGACGACCACCCGAGGAACCGTCGTGCGGGAGATACCGCCCATGAGGCACGCGTCCACCCAGATGGACCTGCCACCCCGTGTCGTACATTATGTACAGACGCAAAGGGGTGGTGGGACCTCTGGGAGGATCTCCTACTGCATGCCCGGCAGCAGGCCGCGTGGGAGCTAAGGGAGAGCTGCTCGCCGGCTCGGAGGGAGCCCGGCCCGCGGCCCGCAGCAGAGCCGCCCTCGAGGGCCGACAGGTCGCAACGGGAAGCGCCCGAAGCCCGGAGGTCGCGGTCCCGGGGCCGAGCCGGGAGCTGCTGGAATTGTGGCAGCCCCGGACATCGATATTCCGCATGCCTTCGTGGCCGTGAGGGCGACTTTTGTTATCGCTATGGGGAGCGGGGCACTACTCTGAGGGACTGCCCGCGTTGCCGCGAGGAATGGCGAAGGAGCGGATAAGGAGGAATACCGCTTCCGCATATCGCTACCGCCTACCGTTTCCGAGAGGACGACGGGAGCTGTGATCTTTTTTGTTTTTTTTGCTATCTCTTTTTTTCCTCTTCGAGTTTTTTCCGTATTTTGTGTCGAGCTTTTCTTTCGTTTTGTAATTTTGACGGGAAACCAACGGTTTCCTCTGGAGTTGGGGAGGATAAAACCAACCGGGTTTTTGGAATCGCGACAGGGTTTTTTTTTCTTTCCTTTCCTTTCCGTCCTTTTTCGTGCCAAAATGGAAAAGCGTACGGGAGCCTACCGATGACTTGCCCTCCCCGATCGATGTTACCGTGAGAACGCCGGTCGTGAAAGGAGAGACCGGAAGGAAAGCAGGTGGAAGGTCCGCGGCGTGGATTGCGTGCGAAAGACCTTTCCGGTCTTCCCTGGGGAGAAGGGAGTTGTGACGTGGCGGCCATGGAAGCGCCCGTCACAGTGCGAACCCTCGGTCACGACGCGAGAGTTGCGGGGGGGGGGAGAGATTATCGCACGAGATTTGCGAGGAGGGCTCGAATGGCTTCCCCGCGGATTGATTAAAAGTAAGGTCACTAATTAGTGTTAAGCGAGCGCAGGTGCGACGGTCTCGCGCCCCCGAGTTTTGTGCCCCCGGACCTCCCGAGCCGACCATCACGACAGGAGGAGCCGGAAGGAGGAAGAGGACTTCGCCCACGTCGGGGACGGACACCTCAGGTGACTAATTCTTTCTCTTTCCCGAATTACCGAATTTAGTATCGTCTCGAAATGAATTATCGCTGCCGTGTTTGTTGCCTACAGACCAAGGGGACAACGAGCCAATGTGCCGTCAATCACGTTCCCGACACATGGTCCGCGCGTCGAAAAAACAGCGTTTAGACGAACATCGGAAACAAGACGCGAAGACAAAGGATCCAGATGGAGAGAAAGAGAGAGAAAGTGAGCGAGCGAGAGCGAGATAGAGCACCAGTTTCTCGGATCAACAACAATGATCCGCGGAAAGATTGCCGTACCGTTGGAGTAGGCGAGGAACGGGGAGAAGGGAAACCCCTCGCAAAAACGGAGAGGAAGAAAGAGCGGAAAGAAAGAGATTCCGTTTCGCCCAGAAGAAGATTAGATTCATTTTTTCGCTCGTTTCGAAAAGATTCGTGTCTCTCTTCGAAGACAGAAGTATAATTTTTCGTGTTCCCATCGAAATAGAGAGAAAAGGAGTTCTCGCGCCACTCACGAAAGAGTTTCGAGTGCTCCTACCGCTATCGGCAACACTCGCGGAGTGCAATGTGCAGTGCCGTGTCTTGCCGGCCCGACCAAGAGAGGATAAAGGAGGAGCGACAGCCGACCTCGCGCCAGAACCGATCCGCCCGAAGATCGTCAGAAGTCACGCCGCCGGGAGGTTCCCGCTTTTGTAAGACTGTCCACTTGCTCTAATTTTTCGGTGTCTCGTTTACGTGTCGCGTCCCGCAAATTTATTGTGTGAGCCGAGCAGTACCGGTCTCGCGGAAATAAAGTGGCGTGAATTTGTACCGGCCCGCGGGGTTTCGGAGCGTATCGATTCCCGAAGCGAATAAACAGCAATCTCGTGAAAAGGGCCGCATTATTTCTTTACCGTCTCTCCCGTTTTCCCGAGTTCCGGCCTACACCCGCCCATCTACCGACTTTAAATTCCGTCGAGCTACCGGTCCCGTCGGACTCCCGCGTCGCGGTCGCAGACTCTTTCTTTTGAGTATTCGCGTTGGTGAGTGGTGCAGCCCGCTGCACCTGGTGCCCAACAACTTTCGTGTCGGCGCCACCGTGACGTGGGCCAACGACAATTTGTCGACGGCGAGGGAAATTCGCGTCGCACCGTATGGGGATACAATTTTAGGTGTATACCTATTATTGTTAGTTGTCTTTCCTTATAGTCGCAGGTGGCCTCCGTTATTTGTAGGAAATTGATTCCTAATATTTCCTCGTAATCAATAGGGAAGTCGTTGCGCACAACATAAATAATGTGCGTGACAACTGCTTTTCCTATTTGGATTGTTGCGTGGAATCTTCTGAGGGTGTATATTGTATGTCCGGTTATCCCGGTTAACTCCATTTGTTCTTCATCGATTAGGGTTTCACCCTTGAGATTTTGTAATTTAATAAAGCTTATCGCGGATCCGGTATCCAGCAGGAACGGTGTTTTCTCTTTTTTAAATTGTTTCATAGTTAAATAGATCAGTTCTAATCCAGTTCTTTTCTTATTATTATTTCGAGGTTGCAATTGATTGACTGGATACGCGCGGGCAGGTTTGCGTCGTCTGCGCTCTTCATTGCGATCGCTATCTTCGTCGCTTTGCGTACTTCGCAAGAGTCTATTTTCCTTCTCGAACAACTGTACCGTTTGTAGGTTCGGATTTCGCGTTTTAGGTGTGACTGCGTGTGCGGGCGTCGTCTTTCCGTGGAGGTTTCTGCACTCCTCGCGTGTATGTCCCGACTTGTCGCAGAACGTATAATGTTTAATAACATTATTTACGCGCGCGATTCTTTCAAGTTTAGGCCATGAAAATCGAATTCCGTATCGGCTATTATGGCATTCTCGTCCGATGTGCCCCAGCTTTCCGCACTTTAGGCATTTTAATGCTGGTGGTTTTCGCGCGGGCATACTCATCGCGTGTCTTTGATATTGCGTGGTTTCATTGGGGCGGCTGTTGGTATTGGGTGAGTGCAGAAGTTCGTGCGGAGTTTCAATAGATGGAGTTATAAGCGTCGTAAAGTGTTGTCATTAATACTTCCATCTACATATTATATAACGTTGGAAAGGTGACGTCTTCAGCTGTTATTAAAAAAAAAATCATTTGCTTTCATACAAACTGCTTCGAGAAATATCACTTTAAAAATGAGTATCGATAAGGTGCATTTACGGCATGTTATGCTTTACGAGTTTCGGAAGGGAATAAACGTTGCCGCAGCCGTAAAAAACATTCAGGATGTTTATCAGGATGAAGCACCAGCTAAACGAACTGTGGAAAAATGGTTTGCTAAATTTCGGCGCGGAGATACTTCCTACTCCTTTTACCCGTTCCTCTTCTACGGCTTTAGTTATTGCGTCTGCTAAAGTCGCGGGGGCACAAGAGCGTACTATCATTTGTAATTTCTCGTTCAACCCTAATTGATAGTTCACGAATGCTTATTGTTTAATATATCGATGTATAGTGTTCTTTTCATGCTCGGAATACTCGTTGCCTTCGGTGGTCACCGTGAATAGTTCGGCCGCCAAGTTTTCTACTCGTTTTCCGAAGATACGTGTTTCTTCCCTCGGTTGTTGTCGTGCGTAATTAAATTTGCGATGTAACTGTGTACAGGATTTCTTCTCGCGTAGCACGCTTCTAATGTGGTTTTTAACACTGCATAGTTGCGCGGATTTCGATTCTTTATCTCAACTAACGCGATTCCTTTTAATTTTGTGCAGATTATTGCCCTTACTAATGCAGCTTCATCTGCGGGGTGTATTGTTTCAAATGCGTAATCACACGCAGTTAAGAATTCCATCAATTTTCCCTTGTTCGATCCGTCGAAGAGTGGAATATGGTCCTTTGCTTCGGTAACATCGATCGGGGAGGGCAAGTCATCGGCAGGCTCCCGTACGCTTTTCCATTTTGGCACGAAAAAGGACGGAAAGGAAAGGAAAAAAAAAAACCCTGTCGCGATTCCAAAAACCCGGTTGGTTTTATCCTCCCCAACTCCAGAGGAAACCGTTGGTTTCCCGTCAAAATTACAAAACGAAAGAAAAGCCCGACAGCCTAGCGTGATTCTCTGTGTTCCGGCCGACATTATCTATCCCTTGATGTGGTCTGTTGTATGAATCTCGCTCGTATGGCTCTACTGGCGTGGCATCGGTGAGAGCTATTTCGACGTTTCCTCGCGCGAACATTTGCGCGGACGTATTTTTTAAATCTTCTGTTCCATCTATTATTATTTCGAGTAAAGCAAATAGTCGATCCGCGTCTACCCCTAAACTATCTGTTAGTAGTCTGTCCGGATTCGACCGAATATTTTCAAATTGCGATACTGAATTTTCGCGGGGTTGTTGCGTCCCGTCGGCTGATGTCGTTGTTAATGTTCTACGCATATTGGCTATTTCTCTATCGATCGCGTGATTCATTTTCCGGTTTTCTGCGATTTCCGCGTACATATTTGGTACCGGTGAGACAGGCATTCCGTTCTCACTAAATATCTCATTTGGATCAAAGGTACTGCTATCGTAGGATGATAACGAAAAATCTCCTCTGAGAGAGAGATTACTGGGCGTTCGACTGATTATTAGTCTCGCATTTTTAGGTTTTATTACGGATGCTTCCGCTTATTCACACGCGTTGGTCGCTATGAGGGAAGTATCGGTCGTACTTTCTGCTTGGTCAAATCGTGTTGTTCCGTGTGGTTGATCGGGTAATTTGATATCTTCCTCAGAAGATTAATAATTCTCTAGATTTTTCCGAATGCGTTCTGCGATATCTTGTACGGTTGACTCAGCTAGGTGCAATAGTTTTACTGTAGGAATCTGCATGAGTAGCCTTATAGATTTTAACGCGGGCTCATTATGCAACCACGATTTGTTTTTTAAGTGTGCGTATGACTCGAGACGTCCCTCTGACATTCGCGATAATTTCTCGATACAATGATCGTAATTCGTTGTCGACTTACATTAGCGCATATTGCTTGTTGCTGTGCTGCGAACGGCTCGAACTAGCTGGCGTCTGGACTGTGATACTGTTGCGGTAGGTCGGTACCTCGGTCGCAGTTTCGCTGTCGTTCTCGGGTCCGATGTCGTTGTCTCCGTTGCTCAGCTGGTTGTTGCCCCTGGTCGGTTCTCCAGTAGTTGATGTTTGCGTTGACGGCTTGGGCCTTTTCTCTCCTTAGTGAGCTTTTCCGGGGACGATACTGCTTGGTGCCTATCTATGGGTCGGCAATTTCCGTCGGTCTCGGCTCCACTTTGGTAGTCGTCGTAGTACGAATTTCTGTCAGCTGTCCTGGCTGACTACTGCACTTGTTGGTGACGCTTCTTCAATGTGTTTCGAGCCTCTTATTCACTCACTCTCTTCCTTGATTTTATCACTGGTTTTCGTGCAATATTTTCCACGAGTAATTCTCGTTTTTTGTTTCAGATGTAGGTTTGCTGACAATCTTTTAAAACAATCCCACCGCTGCTACCAAATTGTTGCGGGATCGTTGTACGAGACGATGGTAGTGAGGAGATTAAGACAATACTTAACAAAGAAAAGGTTTTTATTTGTCAGACCCTCCTTTCGCTGCTGCGCTACAATCGCGTCTTAGAGATAGATCTTAGATAGGTCTTAGAGATATACGTCTGGTTCGGTCGGTCGGTGGTCTGGCTCTGCTCTGCTCTCCTTAGGCGTCGGCAGTAAATTTATCTAAGCTCGTCGCCGAAGGAAGCTGCAAGCGTTGCAGAAGCATTGCGCCACTTGTGACCGTTTGTCCATGCAGACAGTGCATTATTTGTCTGTTGCCAAATGTAGGACATTTGGGACTTTTTGCTGTGTGGTGTGATGCTTAGCTTGCAATACGTGCGACATAGGCGGAAGTGCTTCGCATGGCACTTTCGCCAATATAATTAATGTATATTAATTATAGGTAATTCGTCATGCCTACTGAGGGCATGACACTCCCCAGCGGCCGCCGATTGCCGCGGAGGGGGTGGCTGAGGGAGAGAGGGCCTGCTGCCCGCAGCTGCGAGCGCTGGAGAGGGAAAAACCCTAATGCCCAATGCGGACGATTTCCTTGAGGCCCCGAATCTATATTTCAAGGGCCGCAAGGTGTCCATCGGGCCTCCACCATCCTCTCATAGTCCTCCAGCGCCTCCTCCACATTATGGAAGCAAGTGCCGGTGAACTCATTCAAGGCAGCCAGGAGCCTCCCCTTGTATCCCCCAGCTGATTTTTCGCCCGGCTCGACCCGAAGTCTCCGGAGGTATCTAATACCTCCGAGGTATTAGATACCGGAGGTATCTAATACCTCCGAGGGCATCGGAGGCCAGGCTCTTCTCTACCCGTAGGGGTTTCCGCATGGGCGGAATCCCCAACTGGTGCCGACGCACTCCCCACCCTCAGCAACTCCCTCCAGCACATTTCGAAGAGAAGCTCCCCCAGCCGTAGTGGCATATTCGCCCTCGATCGGCAGGAACTTCTCCCCCGGGAATTGCCTCTCCCAGATTTGCGAGGCGGACAAATCTCCCCTAAGCGTCCCACTCTCGCGTTCCCAGGAGGTCTCACTCCCACCCGCCGGGAGGACATCATCGTCCTCCGACGAATGGGAGCAGGCCCCCCTGTCCCTACCTTGGGAGATGGGCGACCCCCTCTCCCTTCTTCGGGAGAGAGGTCCCATCTTCCTCCTCTTTTTAGACTCCCTCGGGGGGTCCGGGGGCGAGTCATACCGACTCGTCCCCGGGACCCCCTCAGGAGCCACCCTATGGATGGTAGTCTGTTCCAACGGCGCGCCCGCTTGGCACGCGCCGTCTAGCCCGTCGCAGGATATCGACGAGGGAGGGCCAGGACAATACGCCTCAGTACGCCGTTTTCCGGCTCCGAGTGCCGGAAAGTTACCACCTTTCTTTGACATCTATTCATAAATGCAGGGGTTTTACGTGGCCACCTTCGGCCGCCTCGGGCCCGCCTTCGATGTATCGATGGGGGTGGGTGGGAGAGGGGGTAAACTCTCTCGCCCACTCTGGGTGATGGCAGGAAGAAGGCGGTGAGGACCGGTTGGGGCCGGGCCTCGCTCCCTTGCCCTCCCTGCCCACCCAGTAGGGAAGGGGGAAGGCGGGGGCGAGGAGGGAGAGCGGGTGTCCCCTCTTTCCTAATTAACACCAGACAACCGGCCGGGGCACTGCGCCCTTGACTCCCAATCTGGGAAGGGCGCGGTACTTAGGCGTGGGGCTCCACGAGAGCCCTGGGGCTGGGGTGTCGGGGAGGGAATGCAGGCGTAGTTCCCCTGACTCCCCCCACCACGGTCCGAGCGGTAAGCACCCCGCAGGGGTTTTAGTCGATAGAAGTCCGACATAACCTCCGCCCTCCCCAAAAGGGCGAGGGTATCTATAAGGATTTCCTCTGTGTGACCAAAAAAAGGGGTTTTACGTGCTTCTGCACACACGGGTTTATATTCGGGGTTTTCCTTCCTCTAGACCGGCTGCCTCCCCAAGGCTAACGAGCCCGCTCTACCCGCGCTGTAGGGACCTTCGGGTCGTACGACCCTCCAATTCCTGGTTATCTCCTGGATGCAGCTGCCTATCCAGAAGCGGACGCTCTTACAAGCTTGTAACCTTACTTGTTAATAAGATCCCTCCGTACAGACCACTCCGCCATGGTAGAACCTGCCAAGTGCCGAAAACCCTGCCGGTACAGCTCTGTACATCACTGGGACCCTCAAGCTCCCCCACCACGACAAGGTGGCGCCCACGGGGGGATTACATACATATTCATTTAACGTCGATGGCAAATTTATAGCTATAAAATTATTAACATTAAAGAAATTATGGTTTATAACTTTTTTAACCTACACTCAAATTTAGAAATATTTTTCACTTAAAATATTATTAGACAATTAATACTCTCCTTTAATATGCTGTTTTACAAATTTTATGAAACGTTTTGCCATTTTTCTTCACAATCATTATTTGTTTTCTTTAGTTCTTCAATTATAACTCAAAGTCTCCAAGACATTTGTCTCTACGCCACAATCATTACTTATTTGACACTACGTATATGCTATCCTTCTGCTCTCCTAATAAGTGATAGCACTGACGTATGAAGCAGTGGCTGTCTTTCTCTTCAAGTTGGAACGCGTTCCGAAGTCAACAAAATATCGGTGCACATACCTTTTAGATCAGGGAGTCGGTCATGAATCTTTTCACGTGAATTTGATTTTACCTATCAATCATATAACTTTTTTTCTAGGATAAAATCGTGGAAAAAGGAAAATTTTGCGATGTTTGTAATAATTTTAATAAAATTTGCTTTATTTATTACACATTTTATAAAATGTTTATAATGCATAGTTTATAGTTACCATGTCTTCTATTTAAACTTCTAAAAAATTGTTTGTATCAATACGATTTAGCAATCATTTAACCTTACAAAGCTAAACTTACTAAACCAATCTGTAATCATACCAATTTTACATACGAAAAGCTATGCGTATAGTAAGTGTATTTTCCACATTTTAGCCATCAAGCGACTTGGCTAAAAAGTGAAAAATAATGCATACGTATTTCGTATTTATATTTAAAATATCTAGTGATATTTTGTAACTTTCAATAATATATCTAAAATAATGCGCTTTTCTCTGTAAAAGATAGTTCATGGTTGATAATTCATGCGATGTATGTTTCTTTGCAAGTGTGTTAATTTGTGCATATGAAATATTTTATAATAATTTATTTTCGTTCGTAAATATTGTTAAAATGAATACGACGCAAGAACAAAAAGAAATGATACTTCAGTGGATGAAGTTAAATCCCGAAGTAGCAAGAAGGAGATTACGTAGAAAAGGCGAAAGTCGAAATGAAATGGTAAGTATTGTTTGTACATTTTGAGAGAGAATACAATTGTTTTATATGTAATGTTATAATTGTAGAAGAAATTATTGGAAGACTTGGCAAGAACAATAAATGCAGCTAACGTTGGTCCTATTAAAAGTAGTGCAGAATGGTTAAAGGTTAAGTTAAATTCTGTTTTGATAATCACACATTTATGAAAGAGAGATAACCTCATAGATCGGCAAAAGAAGATTAACAAAAGTTTCTGCACAAGTCAAATCGGAAAGGAAGTGTTATTCATCATTATGAATATATCTATTAAATCCTCATAGTAAATTAAAGCAGTAAATTAATGAGTCTACAACATACTAAAAATGATATACGATAAATGTGCAGTAAAACGCTCTTCTCTCCGATTTATCATGCACAGGAACTGTTGCTAATTTTCATATTATCTATATTTTTAATATGATAGATGATGGATGTAATAAGGTGAAAGATTTCAATAATTGTTAAACAGCTCATACAACATAATGTCTAAAATCAGAACATAAGACATTTAAAAGACTTCTCTCAGATATCGGAATGTAAGATATCACTAAGACATCTTTAAGATGTCTTATTTCCCGATTTTAGACGTTATATTGTATGGGAAGATGCCTCTACAGAACAAATATCTGAAATACATGTCATGGATATCCTATAGATATTGCAATATTTATAGAATATCCATGAGGTGTATTTTGGATATTTAGTCTGTATGATGTATATTATTAAGGAAGTAAAAAATATATACACAAAAGTTTAAATTATTCTATACATATATTATGTAGAGAATATCTAATATAACTTTATTTATATCATTGATATTAATATATTGATTGATTGATAATGCTTTATTGCTCCCTACTTAGTGGGCTTACACTCCTCCCATACAATTTCTCTCTCTCCGCGCCTTCCAACTTCCTTAACCTATTCTATCGCCATTCTACCTCCTACCTACACACACACACACACGCTGCCCTATCCTGGACTTCTGTTTCCGTTTACATTCTCTCTTGTGGGTACCCTACCCTCTTCCCTCTCCCCCCACCCTTCCCCTCCCATCATCCCCCTCTCTCCCCCTCATCTCCTCTATCCCCCTCATCTCTCTTCTCCCTCTCCTTCCTCTCCCAACACCCTTCTTACCGCTTCTTGCCAACTTACCCCCTCCCAACTCCATCTCCTTCCACACGTCTCCCATATATGCTCCCATGTCTCCTCCTCCCCCTCACAAACCCTACATCTCCTTTACTCTTCCTCCTCCCAATACCTCCCCCCTCTCACCTCACTACCTAATCTGAACCGAATTATTCTCTTCCATCTTTCCTCCGTCAACCCCCTCTCCAGATATTTCGGCACTCCATCCCCTCTTATCTCCTTATACCATACATTATATCCCGACTCTCTTATCTTCCTCCATCTCTCCTCTCTTTGTCTCTCTCTCTCCCTCTCCTCTACCTCCTTATATTCCATCCCTCCCTCTTCTATCCCCCTCTCCCTCCTGAACTCCTGTCTTTCCCTTTCCCATCTCCCTATTATCTTTCATCTTCCCCACTTCCCCTTCATTTCTTCCCAGCATTTCCTCGCCATCTCCCCCCCCCTCTTCCAGCCTTTTCTCAAAATTCCATGCTCTTCTGCCTGCTCTTGTCCTCATCATCTCCCTTGCCAGCTCTTCCCTTATCATGTATCCCGGCGTCCTTCGGTCCACTCCCATTGTCCATCTCATATACCTTTCATGCATTTTTTCTATCTCTTCTCTCTCTTTCCATCCCCATATTTCCGCTCCATACCCCGCTACTGTCTACACCAATGTATCAAATAGCCACATTCTCCTTTTCCAATCTTTTCCCCATATCCTTTTCCCTATCCCCCATACTTCTCTCATTACCACCGCCGCCTTTTTCCTCCTGTCTCTCAGTTGCTCTTCTTGCCCCCCATTCCCTTGTATCCAGTATCCTAGGTACTTGAATTTTTTCACTTCCTCCAGCCTCTTTCCCTTCCATAACCATCCTATTTTCTTTTTCCTCCCTCCCCCTTTCCTAAACCTCATTATTTTCGTTTTTTCCGTATTTAACTCCAAGCCTTTCCTATCCAAGTACCCTTCCAACATACAACATACTCCTCATTTCCTGCTCCTCCTCTGCCAGTAGCACACCATCATCCGCGTATGCTAGTGTATATATCTTTCCCTCTCCCAGCCTTACCCCTCCCCATCCTCCCCTCGCCATTTCTTCCTCCATATCCGCCATCATTATATTAAAAAGAATTGGGCTCAGTGGACACTCTTGCCTGACGCCTCTCGCCGTCCAAAACTCCTCTCCTATCTGCCCTCCCACTCTCACCCTACTCTTTGTCTCTCTCAGCATTTCTTCCACCCTTCCCACCAAACCTTCTCTGACCCCTCTTTCTCTCATTGTTCTTATCAACACACTCCTGTCCACCGAGTCGAACGCCGCTCTCAGATCTATGAATACCGCTGTCAACCCTCCCCCTTCCCTCCCTACCTGCCTGTTAATCAGATAATTCAACGCATATATTTGGTCTATTGTTCCCATTCCTTCCCTAAACCCTGCCTGATTCCCCGTCAATAATCTCTTCCCTTCCAGTTCTTCTTTCAATCTTTCCGCTAGCACCTTCGCATAAACTTTGTACAACGACGGCATCAGTGTTACTCCTCTGTACTCCTTCACTGTCTCCCCTTTCCCCTTCTTTATTATTGGCACTACTATTCCCTCCTTCCATTCCTCTGGCCATTCTTTTCCTCTCCACACCCTCCTGCAAATGTCCCCTGCCCACCTCCCCACCTCTTCTCCTCCATATTTCCATACCTCATTTGGTATCTCATCCGCCCCCATTGCCTTCCCATCCTTCAATCTCCTTACCACCCTTCTTATTTCCTCCCACTCTATCTCCGCCTCCTCTGCCTCCTCTCCTCCCTCCCTTCCTCCTCTCACCACTCTTCCTTCTACTCCCCCTAACACCCCCATAAAATATTCTTTCCATTCCCTCATTCCTATCTCCCTACTTATTCTTTCCCTTCTTTTTGTTTCCTTATTCACCAGTTCCCACACTTTATTTTCCGTCTTTGCCTTTTCTATTTCTCTCTCTATCTTCTCCTTCTCTTCTCTCTTTTTTTTCTCGCACAACCTCTTGTAATCTTTCTTTCCCTCCCTATATTCCTTCTCCTTTCCCCCTCCTCTCCTCCATTCCCTTAGCCTCTTCCTCACCTCCCTCTTCTCTCTTCTACATTCTTCGCCCCACCACCCTCTTCTATCACCCTTTTCCTTCTCCCCCTCTCTGTCCCATTTTTTCAACGCTTTCTTTATCCTCTCCTCCCTCTCCTCCATTTCCTCTTCCAACCCTCCGCTCCTTCTTTCTTGTTCTCCTATCTCTCTCCTAAACCTCTCTCTTCCTTCCACATCCCATCTACCCCTTTTTATCCTCTCTCCCCTTCCTTCCCTTCCCTCCCTTCCCCCCTTCCTCCCCTCCTCCCTTATCGATACCACCATCGGATGGTGATCCGAATCTATTTCATCTCATATTTCTAACCTCTCTATCTTCCTCCTCCCTTCTCTATCTGCTATCACGTAGTCTATGACCGTATTCCCTCTTCCTCCCGTGTAGGTGAATTCTCCTTCCTCGTCTCCCTTTATATTTCCGTTCAATATTTCCCATCCCCTCTCCTCTATCACCCTCACCATCTTCCTCCCCTCCTTATTTATTTTCTTGTCTTTTGACTTCCTTCCTCTTTCGCCCTCCCCTCCCCTCCCTCTCCTCCCCCTCCCTCTTCCCCCGTTCTCGCGTTAAAATCTCCCCCTATTAATGTTCTTCCTCCTTCTCCTTCCTCCATCTATTCTTTCATTCCCTCCATTTTTCGTTCCAGATCTCCATTCACATACACTCCCATAACTCTCCATCTTTTCCCTCCTGTTCTCACTACCCCCTTCATTCTGCCCTCCTCCTCCTTCTCTTCCCCCTCCTCCCCTATCACCCTCATTTCCTTTCTTATCCCCATCAACATTCCCCCACATGCCCTCCCTTTTTTGTTCTTTCGTCTCGCCAATTGTACCTTCCACATATACTCCCCTGGCAACCTCCCCCTTATCCTCTCCCACCCTTTCCCATCTAACCACGTTTCCATCATCACTACTACTTCCCATTCCTTTAACTTCTGCCAAAACTCCTTGTCCTTATTCGCTATTCCTGCTACATTCCAGAACGCTACTCTCCATCCTCCCTTCTCTCTTTTTTCCCTCTCCTTTTTTCTTTCTTCCTCCTCTCTCCCCTTCACCCCTCTTCCCCCCTCTCCCTCCGTCTTTTGTTCCCTCTCCCCTGTCCTATCCTCCGCCCCTGCT
The DNA here is from genome assembly GCF_003227715.2 of Harpegnathos saltator. NCBI lineage: Eukaryota > Metazoa > Arthropoda > Insecta > Hymenoptera > Formicidae > Harpegnathos > Harpegnathos saltator. The sequence goes on along the minus strand of NW_020230515.1, from coordinate 191,036 downwards.
CTCTTTTCTTGTTTCTTCTCTTTTTCTTTTCCGCCCCCCCTCTTCATTTCCGTCCTATCCACCTCCCCCTCCTTCCCCATTCCCTTCCATCCCGCCCCTTCCCCTCACCTCTCCCCCCACACCCTCCCACCTCCATCTCCACCTGCCCTCCCCTCACTTTGCCTTCCCTTGTCCTTCCCCCTTCCTTTCTTCCTCCCTCCACTTCTGCCCCTTATCATTCCTCAATACTTTTTCCTCTATATCCCACCTCCACCATTCCTCATTTATTCTCACCCTATTCCCAATAAACGTCCTTTTTCCTTTTGCTTTTTCCTCCCTTGCCACCCTTCTTACATTCCATCTCCCCCTTCTTTCTTCCACCGTTAAGTCTTCTTCTATCCATATTTCCCTCCCTTTCAAGTTCTTTTTCTTTTCCAACACTCTCTTTCTCTCCTCCCCACTTTTCATTTCCACCCCTATCATTTCTCCTAGTTCTTTCCTATCTACCTTTATTTTCCTTATCTTTTCTATCCTTGCCTCCGCTCCTATTTCCTTCAATAATTTCTCCACTTCTTCCTTCTCTCTCCCATTCTCTGTTTTTAACCCTCTTATTATAATATTCCTTTTCCTACTCTCCCTTTCCTTCCTTTCCATTTCCCTCTCCATTCTCCTTATTCTCTCTTCCATCTCCTTTTTATTTTCCTTTTCCTTTTCCTTTTCCTTCTCCCCCCTTCCCCTCTCCTTCAACTTATCCACCCTTTCCTCCAATTTCCTTATCCCCTCTCCTCTCTCATCTCCCCTCCCCTCCCCCTTCCTTTCTTCCCCTCTTCCTCCAAGCTCCTTATTTTTTCTACCATTTCTCTCCTCTCTTTTTCCCATCTCTCTTCCTTCCTCCTCATCTCCTCCCTCATCTCTTCCATCCTCTTTTCTATCCCCTCCAATCCCTCCTTCATCTGTTTCTTTATTTCTCCTATATCTTCCCTAATCGCTATTGCCATTTCCTTGCCCATTTTCTCGCACATTACCTTAAACCTCTCCTCCTCTTCTCCTCCCCCTCTTCCCAACTTCAGCTGCACCTTTTTCCTTTCTCCTCCCGTCTCCCCCTCCCCCTCTCTCCTTCATCTCCTCCCTTGTCGCCTCTCTCTTTCTCTTACTCCATTCTACACTCCTTCCACTCCCTGCACTCTCTACACTCCCTACACTTCCTACACTTTTCACACTTCCCCTGCTTCCTGTGCTCCTCAATCTTTCCCTTTCCCCTCTTTCTCCCACTAACCCCCTTAAGTCTCTTTTTTTCCATCCTCCATCTCCCTTTCTAACCTTTCTCTCCCTTTTCTTCTTGCCTACTCCCTCTGCTCCCTACCTACTTCCTCCTTTACTCACTTCCCTCTGGCGCTGTTACCTCTCCCGTCATCCACTGTTACCACTCTATCTCCACTCTATTCCTCTATACTCTATGCCCTTCTTCCTGCCTTGTCACCCAACCTTCTTGCTCCTGAATTCCTCTCTGCCCTGTTCCACCTTCCTATCCCTTTCCCTTCCCCTCCCTCTCTCCCCTCCTCTCCCTCCGCCCTTTCACCCTCTTACTCACTCTCACACCCACACTCTCTCTCTTTCTCACCACATTCGCGTTACAATTCCTCGCTACTCACTCGCACGTTACACTCCTACGCTACTGCAAACGGAAGTCCGATATTAATATATATTGCCAATATAATTTATAAAATATATAAAGGTATTTAAAGAAGGAGCTGCGCCACTCCGTTATTTTTATATTGAGTATTTTTATACACGATTTATCACAGTACATCTTTCTGCATCACCACTGACAGATTTCCTAATCTCAAAAATATAACTTTTTATCACTTAATAACTCCTTTTTTAATCGAAAACGTTATATTTTACTTGATCTATATCTTATACATTGAGATACAAAATATTAAGTTTCAGCAAAATCTATGAGGAGGTCGCCTCCCTTTTATAATTACAAATTTTAATGTTATTACAATATAAAAAAATGATTCATGTTTTACATTTATAGACTTGGAAAGATTGGAAAATGTACGTCCTGAAAAATGAAACGAGAAGAAGAAATCAGACAGTTTAATAACAGGAGGAGGATCACCAATAAACATATATTTTTCTTCTTTAGAAGAGGAATTATTAAATTTTATTACTCCCGAAGCAGCAGGTATGGATAATAATAAGGGGGAATATATTTAGATGTCACATGTATAGAAACAATTTCAGATATGCAAGATAAAGAAAATTTACATTTTGAAGAAAATAAAATATTGCCACAGAAAAGATTATATAAAAACTATGAATTTCAAAGTAATACAGGTAAGATATATACTTATTAACACACTTATTCTTATTTATTTTTTGTCTTATTGTTATATTTATTTGAGAAAAAGTAAAACAAATTCTATATTTATATAAAATTAATATCAGGTGTAGTAAAAAGAAATCCATTATTTTTCCAATAGATGGCTTTAGTTATCTGTATCTCGCGTTGTATAAGTTTGATCGGGTTCCACTAGTTGGCGTTAGAAAGATGAGATTTCGTACTAAAAAAACCTTTCTGACAGTTTTGTGATTAGTTGCCTCAGTTTTGTTTGAGCGCGCGTCAAAAATGGACACTAGCAAAGAGAAAATACGCTATATTTTACAGTTTTTCTTCGATAAAGGCGAAAACACAAGCCAGGCAGCTGAAAATGTGAATAGTGTTTATGGTCCTGATACTGTAACAGCCAATCACGCGCAATTTTGGTTTCGTCGATTCCGTTCCGGTAATTTCGATGTCAAAGATGCACCACGCACTGGAAGGCCAATTGTCGAAAATATCGATAAAATCATGGACATTGTCAAGTCCGACCGTCATGTAAGCACTGTTTCGATTGCCCAAGAGCTAAGGATTGCACAAAAACCGTTTGGGACCATTTGAATAAGGCTGGATACAAAAAGAAGCTCGATGTATGGATGCCACACGAGTTAACGAAACAAAACCTCATGGACCGAATTTCCATCTGCGAATCGCTGCTGAATCGCAACAAAATCGACCCATTTCTGAAGCGGTTGGTCACTGGTGATGAAAAGTGGATCACTTACGACAACGTCAAGCGAAAACGGTCGTGGTCGAATCGCGGTGAGCCGGCGGAAACGGTGGCCAAGCCAGGATTGACGGCCAGGAAGGTTTTGCTGTGTGTTTGGTGGGATTGGCAGGGAATTATCTACTATGAGCTGCTCCCCTACGGCAAAACTCTTAACTCGGAACTGTACTGTCAACAATTGGACCGTCTGAAGGAAGCAATCGCCCAGAAGCGGCCAGCTTTGGCCAATAGGAGAGGAATTGTGTTCCATCAGGACAACGCCAGGCCACACACATCGATAGTGACTCGCCAGAAGCTCCGGGAGCTTGGTTGGGAGGTTCTTATGCATCCACCTTATAGTCCAGACTTGGCACCAAGTGATTACCATCTGTTCCTGTCCATGGCGAACAATTTTGCTGGTGGAAAATTCGCTTCAAGAGAGGCTTGTGAAAATCGACTGTCTCAATTTTTTGCCAATAGGGACGAGGGCTTCTATGAGAGAGGCATAATGAAATTACCTTCAAAATGGCAACAAGTTATCGAACAAAACGGCGCATATATGACCTAAATCGTATCATTCTAACTATAGTAATTAAAGCCTTCAATTTCATGCAAAAATAATGGATTTCTTTTTACTACACCTGATATAAAATGTACATTGATATTATTTGATATTTCTTATTTCAGGAAACACACAATTATTATCGCATAAGACAATGCATATCGAAGAAAATGCAGAAACATCGAAAACGCCGAAGGTGATTCATATTCCAGAAAACCAAAAAGATTCAAAGTTGCAATTATCAAATGAAACGCTTCATGTTTACAAAGAAAAATTAAACTTAAAAGAAGATGAGCTACTTATTCAACGGCAACTATTAGAAGTGTAACGAGCAATTCTGAGTGAATTACAGAAAATTGGTGTTACGTCCTGCGGACTCCGCGTACTTTGAATTTGTTGTCAAGTAGGGCGGATTGCATTTTATATTATACGACCAAATGTTCATATTCCGCGACCCTCCGAGAACAGTGACGTCACACAGATTTCTCTTCGTTCTCTCGGCTTTAATCACCGGAGTTTCCTCTATTTCCGTCGGAAAAGATCCGCTGAGTCATTTTGGCCATATATCTCCTCTCCAAATAACGTTAAATAACTTCCTGTTCGTAGCAATAATTTTCTTTGAAGACGGACCGACCAGACAATCTTTCATGCTGTTATATGATATTACTAACCTTTGATCTTCGGAAACTCATGCTTTTCCATATTTGTTATTTATAAATTCTTATCGCGCACAACCTCTGACTAACCCTTTTCTTTTTTTTTTACGAGGAGGAAATCCATCATGGATACCCTGACCCTCGGGGAAGGGCCAGGGTTATGCCGGACTCCTACCGGCTAAAACTTCCCCGGGTGGCGCTGCGAAGGGACTTGGGTTGGAGCCCCAAGTCCCTTCGCCTACGTAACTGCAATCGGGGCCCCGAGTCCAGATGATTTCATCGTCTTCCCTGAGGGGCGGGTGGGGGAGGGGGGAAGCGAGCCATAGCTCATCTTCAACCGCCGCTCCCCCAGGGGGAGGGGGGAAGTAAGTCGAAGCTCGCTTCAACCACCGCTCCCCCTTCCACCCCTCACGCCCCACCTCTGTGGCTGGGAAGGGGGAAGCCGGCAACGCCTGCGCTTCAACCACCGTTCCCAGCCAGGCGAGGCACCGCCAATTGACGTTGTGCGGCTGACTGATCCACCGTCTCAACCAACCGCCCTATTTTGGAGGGCTGGTTGGGACATCGGGGATCCCTGCCCGATGCCCCACCCTCCCGCCCGGCGGTTACAGGGGGAACAATCAATCCCCTAGCCGCCGGGCATTTATGTGCCTATGTTTTATAGGCAAGGGAGAGGGCTAGCCCCCCTCCCTTCCTGCCCACACTCCCACGAGTGTGGGCCAATTGAGGCAAAGGGGGAGAGTGGTTTGACAACAAATGTTGTCACCTTACCTCCCTCCTTGTCCTCATCCGATCCCTGTCCTGGGGATCGGAGGATGACTGGATGGAGGTTGTCTACCCCCCGCCAATCTTTGACTTCCTGCCATTACGGTAGTGATGACCTGTGCCGAAGCACCAGCCGATTTCATTCTTCCCGGTCGAGTTTCTCCCCTCCCGCATTTTGCCCCGTGGGGGCATTACTAGGGTGGGGACGGCTCTTCCTGGAGCAATGGTGGGGGGACATGATAAGGAAGGGGGATTGGGTGCTGGAAGGAAGGGACAGGATGTGAGGGAGGGGGTAGGGATGGAGGAGAAGGGGGTAACAGGGGTAGTGGAGGGGGAAGTCCCACCATCACCCTAATCGCTTCTTCCTCGGCCGAGTCCGCATCTCCCTCCCGGCTAGGGGATCGGCGCTCGGCTCGACAGCGCTGCCGCCTCCTTTGTGCCCTCCCTCTTCCCTCCGCCTGACGGCGGATTTCTTCAGCCTCCTCCTTCTGTGAGACAACCGTCTCACAGAAGGAGGTAAAAGCGTCCTATTTCCTCTCGCTCCCCAATATTGTGTTAACCACGCCGGGGAACCGAGAGGTCGGGACCCTGCTCCCTGACCATGACCCCGCGCTCTGCCGCCCATGCTAGGCATTCTTGCAGTGTGTTGCGCGGAGTCATGGTCAGCCTTGCAGTGATGGCACTGCGTCGTGCGTTCTTTCCCGATACGATACAGGTACTCGCCAAAGCAACCGTGGCCTGTGAGCATCTGTGTCGTTCTGAATGTCAGGGTTCCTGACTTCCTGCCTGTCCACTCGGCCAGGCAGGGCTAGACGGCTTCGACGCTCCTTCTCCCATATCTGGCATTACGCAAACGCCTGTCCCAGCGTTGGAGAAGGAGCCGTCGGTCCTGGTGCCTAGCTTTCTTCAGCGCCCCAGCGAGCGATTCGCCAGCCCTTAAATTCCTTCGGAGCTCATTTTTCTTCTTGTATGTACTTCTGTACATAAATACAAGGAGCTCCAGAGGGGGCACGCCCGCCAGGGCCGTCGCTGCCACGTGGGATACTGTGCGGTACGCCCTGATAACTCTGACTGCCACCGTCCTTTGCACCTTGCGTAGTATCGCTAGCGATGGACGGCTGACGGCCAGGGCTTCCACCCTAAATGGGCGTCCCATATAGGGCGACCGAGTTAATTATGCCCGCGTGGAGGCGACGCGCCTTCATGTCGGCCCTCCCGATGTTAGGCATTAACTTGCCTATGTTGGCTGAAATGGCCTTTAATCGGGGGGCCAGGCGACTGAAGTGCTCTATGAAGCACCAGTTATTGTGAAGCCCGACACCCGTAAGGTGCTGCGCTGTGCTACCTCAGCTATAAAAGCTATACGCTACACACCACTTTCCAGCAATTTGTCCTCTGCCAGTGAAGCGGGCAATGGAAAAATCCAGCAGCGCCTGCGTGGGTCGTACTTCGCAGGATGAGCGGTTTAGTCGCGACACGCGCGTCGACTCCCGTCAGGGTGCCGCTTCGCGTGCCGCGTCCACGGGGAACCACGGGGAGGCCCGCTCATTTGTGTCCCGAGCCCGGACACACGCTCTGACCCTTGAGTAGGATGGGACTAGTGAGGAATAATATGATACGGTGGGTGGGTTTTTAGCGGACATGGTTGTAGAGTAGAATTGTAAAGTGGGTAAAGATTCTAGAATAGAGTAGAGAAAAGCGAAAGAAAAGAGAATAGAAGAAAACGAAAGTGAAATTGGAAGCCTGACGTAGACCCTTTAACCAAAAGGGAATCCCCTACAGAATGCCGCAAACACGGAATAGGCCTCTGGAGTTGCTACGAAGAAATGTGCCATGTCCGGCCAATTCCAGCTTCCGGCTGGAACGAATTGTCGCAGAGCTTTACTCTGCGGCCCGTAGTCCGGACATTCGATCAAGTGACGCATCGCTGTGCCCTCGGCGTCATCCTGTCCAGAACGTTGTTTGGAAGGTACTTGTTATACGGCCTTTGCTCGAAGAAGACCATCGAGCTTGCGTACGTTTAGCACTTCTTCCCTATAGAGACCATAAGTCTCTAATGCTCACGGTGAATGGGATTATGACGTTACCTATTCTGGCATTCATTTCTTTCCTAGCTGGATATCACGCCTTATTTTCGTTAAGGAGGATATCAACTGGGACCGCACCTGCAGCAGCACAAAGCAACCCCGTCGACGTCGTGCGGTATGCATCAACCGCCAACATGAGCACCGGCGCTGCAGGGTCCGGAGATCCTTCAGGCCGCCCCTCTCCGCATCGGTCGATCCAACCGGCGGTGGCGTATGCCAACCGTCGGAGTGAACACACCCCGATAGATCGTCGAGAGCACGCTAAAGCGCGGCCCCCATTGACATCCCGCAGCCCTAGCTCTAGCTAAATTGCTGAAAAGCGGTCCGGCCTTACCGCGCAAGTATTTTACAATGGGAGGATACTCTCGTTCCTTTGTCAAAATGAATGCCCAGATGCCTAACTTTCTGTTTGAATTTTCTTTAGCCCTAATCGGATGGTCGGTGGTCTCGCGCCGCAAGGTTAGATCTTTCGACTCTATCTGCCTTTCGTTTTATACGTGCTTCTCCCTTTATATCTATCAGGCTCTCCTGATCAATGTACTCTTGAGGACAACCGCCTCAGTCTTAAGCAAAGAGATCTGGAATTTTTGCCCTTTCGCACCTTTTGTTGACAAAGTCAACAGTGCGCTGCCCTCGCTCTTCAATTTTGCAACGGGAGTCGCCTTCGACTGTGACCAGCAGATCGTCGGCATGCGCGATGAATGACCTGCCTATCTCTTTGTCAAGTTCACGGAGGAGGCCGTCGAACATGACTGTCCAGCAAGCTGGGCCTAAAACTGAGCCTTGAGGGCAGATTCTCTCTACCTCTTGGAGACGCAGATGCCTCCGAAAGAGATCCTAACTTTTTTGTGGCTGCTACTCATCACCCGAAGGTTTTGCGGAGGCAGTCCCGCACCTTTCTAATCTTTCTAATTCAACGCGGACAGTATGAAGACTGCTACCAAGTCTGGGATACCGCAGAGGGGTCGACAGGTCCTCTGGGGGAGCGCTTTAGACTGTGATTTTTATCATCTCCACAGCCATTCAGCCCTAGGCGCGCTTCCTTCGCCGTAGCTTGAGATATCGTTCGACCGCGGGTCAACCGTTGTCTTCCCAGGGGGTCGCTAGTGACTGTGCATGTTTACCGTCCCCACAGTCATTCAGCCTTCGGCGCGACCCGAACGTTAGCCTTGGGACTTGTTCAACTTCACGAGTGTAGGTATATACCCTGTCCCAGCGTTGTACCTAGAGCAGTCTACAACGCTGTTTGCCTGTTCGATTTTGGTATTTTCCCTGTCTCGATGATTCGTCTTTCCCAGTCGCTACCCCTGTTGGTTCGGTTTCCCAGGCCGAGACAATCAGGTTCGTTGCATCGCAATGGGAAGACTTGGATTTCGCATCGCGACTCCCGTTTCAACAGAACGTGTGTCTACTTTTATCTACCCGGGCAGTGTCTTTATTAACGATTTCCTTGTTGGCTTTAAGAGGGCTTTCGCATGAGTCCCATGGATGTCTCGGTACATCTGGCAGAGTCCGTAACGTGACTTGGGGCGCCCGGGCAATGCCCAGGTCGCCCCGTTCCATGTCACGCATGGCAATAGCGGTCCGCAGGACGCCAGCCGAAACCGATCGTCCCCAGATTCGCTTCTCTGCTTTTGGTGATGAATTTAACGTCCACAGCATCATTTGCTATTTTTGGGCGCTTGACTGCTCGAACATGCAATGTGTACGTGGATGTACCGACACACCTGACAGGGTCCATAACGTGACTTGGGACGCCCGGACAATGTCCAGGTCGCCCCGTTCCATGTCACGCATGGCAATTGCGGTCCGCAGGACGCCAGCCGAAACCGATCGTCCCCAGATTCGCTTCTCTGTTTGAGCACGTTCCGCTGTCCTCCAATTATAGCATCTATTTGTTTGCTGCGTTGGGCGTCAATTCACTCGTGCAAGTACCGCTCACACAACAGAGCCCATAACGTGACTTGGGGCGCCCGGACAATGCCCAGGTCGCCCCGTTCCATGTCACGCATGGCAATAGCGGTCCGTAGGACGCCAGCCGAGACCGGTCGTCCCCAGATTCACTTCTCTGCTTTGGTGAGTTCTTTGACGTCCACAGCATTATTTGCTATTTTGGACGCTTGACTGCTCGTCGTGTCATGGGGCATATTACTTTCTCACTCTGAGAGCCCCTGCCATGTGGGATTTTCGTCTTTTTGGACTTCGTTCGATGCACACGTGCTGTACACTTGGGGATCTCAGCTCTTATCTCCATTTGGTGTGGTGTACTAGGTTACAATCAACGAACGTGTGCTTTGCCCTAAGACGTCAGTGCCCTAAGACGTCAGTTTACACGCTCCGTCGTTTATTGCCATGCTTTTTTGCTGAATACTTCGAGGTCAGACGTATCATTTCCCACTTGGTTATTCAGCCCGAATGTAGACTTTCGCTTGCCGTGGAGATCATCATTTGTGTGAGACTCCTTGCAAGCTCGTTCGAATATTTTTGGGTAGCATGCCTTTGATCAGAGTCAGAGTTTATTTTCTAAGTCCAATTGCGGCGTGTTGCTTTTCATTTCTAACGAGGCTCTTTGATAGGAATGTATTGCTCATGTATATTAGCTATATTTGATATAGTGTACAAATTTACATACGAATTTCGTATGGTATGGAAGGCAGGTACCATTAAGTACCTGAATGAGAAACGTCACTGTGGAACGTTAATCCCATGGCGCTCGAGCTAGGTCGCGGGTTACCCCTCCGCTTCCTTGGCTCTTGCGCCCTTCAGTTGCCTCTTACGCACATACGGAGGCTGGCTGCGGCTTCCCGAGAAAGGTGTGGGTAACTGCCCCTTCGTTAGGGTCCACCATATCTCTTCGAGCCTACGACTTTAATTCCCTCCTCCGTATGTACGCATGCCTAGAGACAACTGGTAGGGTGTCCGGCTACGAGCAGGCAAGCTCTTGCAGACCAGACCCCGCCTTCCTGTCTTTCTTCCTTGGATGCTATATAGCTTAGTTTTGCTTAGATTTGCGGTTTCCTTATAACATCTTCATTGTGAAGTGTTTGAGCAATTCCATTTGAGCCATCATATTTAAGTCTTTGTTTCGCCATGATTTACAATTTGAGCCATTATTTTGCAACTTGTGCCATTGGTCGTTCGATTGTTCGAAGTTTACTCTTCTCCTGGATGGGAATGATGGGTATAAATCTAGTTTATCCCCGTTTGCGTCACTGATCAGATGACGAGGCATTTGGTACCCGTGTGTTCTGACATCTCTTCGCTTGTATACCACCGTTTCGTGCATTTCCCGACGCTAGTTCAATATTGCGACCAGCCACGTCGGGAAATCGTATTTCGTGTATCTCACGATACTTTGTCATGGATTTTATGTGCATTGCAAGTGACGGGCGAGGCATTGTCTCTTTCCTCGATCACTTGACTCGACTCGTGAAGTAGATTCGGAACGCGCACCGCACCCCGACGGCTGCCAAATCCAGCGCGATCGGTTTTGCTGAGTGCGACCAACACCCTGAGGTGCTCGCCACATAGGAGCCAATTCGTCTGACGACACAAACTTGTGGCAATACTGTGATGAAATCTATGAAGCACCAGGTGCTGTCCAGTCTGAGGCCCAGGTATCTCATGTGGGCCTCTACAGGAACCCTGACTCTGCCAATCCGCAGGTAGGCCTGAGGTGGCTTCATGCCTTTTCGATGAAAGAAAATGGCCTCTGTTTTCTTTTCTGCCACCGTCAGACCCACCCTGCGGATGGCGCGCACGACGCCAAGGTTATGGGTCCAAGGTTTGCGGTGTTAACCGCATCCCCCCAGTCTCTTCCCCCGGCCAGTACCAAGGTGTCATCGGCATAGCACATGATGCTGCAGCCGGGGGGGAGGGCTTCCCGGAGGACTTCGTTATAGCCGAGGTTCCACAGGAGGGGGCCCAACACAGATCCCTGTGGAACACCGCAACTCATCTCCCTCTCACACGTCCTACCGTCGGCGTCTGTTCACATGAGACGCCGACCCCGGAAGTAGTCCCTGATGATGGCCACGAGGTAGTGTGGGAAGCGGAAATACTCTGTCATCGCTTTCACCACACTACCCTAGGGCAGGGTGTTAAAGGCGTTTGCTATATCAATCGATACCGCCGCGGCCACCCTGCCCTTCTGTACAATGGCCTCCGAGAGGGCCCTGAGATGCGAGATCGCATCTATCGTGGATCTGCCCTCTCGAAAGCCATATTGGCCGTCATCTAGGTCTGGACCTACCCGGGCCATATGCTCCGTGAGGCGGGCGGCAATGATCCTTTCGAAAACCTTGCCCGCCTAATCCAGGAGACATATGGGGCGGTACGCGGAGGGAGAGTCCTCCGGTTTGCCCTCTTTTCGGAGGAGGACCACGTTGGTCCTCCCCCAAACTGGGAGGAATTTTCCTTCCCCGAATGCCACCGAGAATATCTCGGCTAGTCTCCCCGCGATGGCCCCCGAGGCAAGGGTGAGTACACGGCCGGGTATGCCATCAGGTCTTGAAACTTTACGGCTTTTGATCTTCCTGATGGCCCCGGCCACCTCCTCCTCTGAGACCCCCGGTATTTTACTCTGCTGGTCTGGGGGTGGAGCGGAGCTTGTGTCTGTGAGGGAGTTTCCGTCCCTCAACGGGAACAAGGTTCCCATGACCCGCTCCAAGAACCGGGGATCTAACGCCTCCGTAAGCGGGGGCGCCCGTGGTTTTAGTTTTTGCATCACCATCTTATATGGACGCCCCCACGGATCCGTATCCAACGATCGGAGGAGGGTGTCCCACCCTTGTCCTCTGGCCGCCCCTATAGCCTTCCTGAGTGTTTTAGCAGCCATACAAAATTCTATCCGGGCGGCCTGAATCTCCTCGGGGGGTTTTTTGCCATCGCGGGCTCGCCTGAATGTCCGCCTGAGGTGGACCGACTTTCTCCTAAGTTCTGCGATTTCGTAGGTCCACCATTAGGCGGATTTTTTGGGGCAGGGCTTCACTTTTTAGGCATGGCCTGATCGCATGCATGTGCAATCAGGCCCATAATCTCGGCTGTTGCCGAGTTGAGGTTCTGCCCCCTTTCCATCGTGGCCAGGTGGTCGCCTCTAGGGTTATGTCCAAGATTTCCTTGTCTAATTGGCTTAGGGCCCATCTTGCTGGTCGGGGTCTTTCTCTTAGCCAGGGCCGCAGTCCGTTGGGGGTGACGGAGAGCTCCATTTCTATGATCATATGATCTGACAGGGATTCTAGCTCCTCCGCCTCCAGGCCTGCACCTTTCCGCAGGCCGCAGGGGTCGCCCATGTAAGGTCGATTATCGACTCCCTCTGCAACCCAACGGTGTTGGACGAAGGTGGACTTGTTTCCCTCGTTCAATAGGTGCAAGCCCAATTCTGCGGCCCATTCCTTTACTTCCTCCCCCCTCCTGTCATCAACCCGGGAACCCCACAGTGCCGATTTGGCGTTGAAGTTCCCGGCGACGATGACAGGTCCTAGGAGGTACTGTCTTGCAGCCCTCTCAATCTCCCGGAGCCTGGACATATAACTTTGTATGTCCAGGCCCTTACTAGGGGGGAGGTAGACCCCAACCACTATTAGGGCCCCCCACTTGACCACTGCGTACCTCTTCCCCTTGCCCAACTGGGTTACGGGGGATTGCTTTTTGGTCCTCCATGTAATAGCGACGGAGCCTGAATCATCCTCGAACCATTTACGTCTGTTCTTGGGGATACAGTAAGGCTCCGCCGCTATTCCCAGTCCTGCACTACGCTCCGCCATTGTGTGTTCAAAGAGGGACGTTGCCTGGCGGGCGCGGTGCAGGTTGGTTTGGAAGAGCCTAGTCGCCATTTTCGATGTCTAAGATGACGAGTTTCTCGCCTGGCTCCTCCGGCTCATCACTCTCCTGTTCGTCTTTTTGACGAGTCCTTTTCTCTTCCCTCCTCTCCACTTCCATTTCCCCCACTCCCCGTGCGTTAGAGAGGAGAGAGTCTTTGGGTGAAGAGGTAGAGGAGAGAGTAACCTCTTCCTTGTCTCCTTTCTCCACAGGGATCGAGGGTGACGTGGTTGCTGCTGCTGCTGTTGGTGACGATGTCATCACTGCAGCTGTTGCAGCTATTGCTGGCTCTCTGCCGGCCGACACTCCCGGTCCTCCCTTTCTTTTCCCTCTCTTGGGTGGCTTACAGGCCGGCCCTCCCATGCGGTGGTTGGCGGGTTTTCCCCCAGCCGCGCATACCTGACACCTGACCTGGGATTGACATTCCCTGGCCAGGTGTCCCTCCTTCCCGCACCTACAACAGTTCCTGCTCCTATCTACTTCACTGCTACATTTATTCTGGACTTGGCCCCTCTCCATACATCTAAAGCATTGAAGGGGCCTTGGTCCTAGAATCTCTGTCCTAACTTGGGTCCATCCTATGGCCAGTGTCCCCTTTTCAGCCGTCCGCTTCGCAGCTGCGAGGGGACACTGGACCCAGAGTGATCTGTATCCTGTTAACGACACCCTAATTCTCCCTGTCCTTACGTTGCCAGCCTCACATCCGCCGATCTTGGCTACCGCTTCTGCCACTTCCCCTTCAGTTGTGGATGGCTCTAGCCCTCTGAGCCTCAGCTTCCCCATTTTCTGAGGGAGGCTGATTTTGGCGCGCTCTTCCACCACCTCGCGTAGTTTTCCTGTGAGCAAGTCCGCCTGTTCCCTTCCTCTTTCCCCAGGGATCTCCAGGATCAGTGCTCCCATTACACCTATTCTTGTTCTGATCCTGGAAATCCCCAGGGCCTCGATGTCTATTTTGGTTTTTGCCTCTTTAAGTAACTCCTTGTACATCCTATTCCCCGCAGTATTGGATACCGCCGCGGTATTGGAGATCCTGCGTTTCTTCTTTTTCCCTTTTTTTCCTTTTTCTTCCTCTATCTTATTCCTGGTTTTGTCGTCCTGTTTCTGGACCTGGACTTGGCTTTTCATGAATGTTTCTATCTTCTCCTTCCTCTTCTCCTTACGCCCTACCACCTTGGACCACTCCTCCTTCTTCGTACCAAGTACCTCCCTTTTTCCCTCTTTGGAGGGAAGGGCAGGAAATTCCTCCTCTTTCGCTCGGAAGGGGGTTAGTTGGGAATTCTGCTCTTCCCTCTGTTTTTCAGGTATGACCTTTCTTCCCCCCTTTTTTCCCTCCTTCCTTTCCCGTTTTTGTCTTTGTGGTTTAGATGGTTCCACGAGCGTCTCGAGTGATCCCCCTTGACCAACATCCTTCTGTGACATCATTGTGTTCATCACTTTTGTGACAATCTCCGTCACTGTCCTTTCTAGGATGTTCTCCTCTAGTTCTCTCTTCTCCTTGGGTCTTCCTACCCTATACATTTTGCTTATTAGAACGTCCTCCCTGATCCTTGGCCCAGGTTTATTCCGTTCTTCCCCGGCCTCGACGACCTCTCTCTAAGTTTTCTTTTGGGGCGGCTGTCTTTGATACTTGTTTGGACCAGCCCCCTTGGCACCCCTATCACCCCCGTTATTTTTGATGATTCCTCCATCTCTATGTCACTCATGGGGGGAGAGATGTGTCCTCTCCTTTCCGACATCCTCATCTCCTCCTCCGTCACCATAAATAGGTGCTGGAATTGGATTCAGGGTGGGTGGGGGAAGTAGGTTTACTAGCACTGGTGGTGGTGGTGGTGCCTCTTGGAGTCGACGAAGCGATTCCCTCAGTTCTCCCACCTTCTTCTTCACTTCCTTGTATGAGGTGCGGAGCCTTAAGTTTTCGTTCCGCATTTCCTCCAGGATTTCTGCCTTTTCCCCACCGCCGTCCATTACTCTCTTGTTGAGCAATTTGGCTCCTACCGAGATGGCAGCAGCTGCATCCCTGAAGGCTTTTACAAAAGTCCCTTTGATATTGCCAGATTTTATGGCTATCCCCAGTACCGTGTTGGCTACGTTTATTACTGAGGCAGTCAGATCGGTTGTTGGGGCTTCCTCCAAGAGCTCCGTTTGTCTGTTTATCTTTGCTATATATTTACGATTGCTCGCGAGATTAGCAAAGGACACAGACGGAGTCTCCATAGCCTTTAGGAGGTCTTCTTCCTTCATCCTTGTTTATAAGATTTCCTTCTTGGCCATAAAGGCCTTTTTCATCCTGTACTCCCCGGTGGTTTCGGGTCTTTCCCTTCCTCGGATCTTGGTTGCAAAGGCATCGTAGTCTGTTTCTCCATTCGAGTCTAGGGGGATGAACCATTTGGACATCGGTCTCTCAGGCGAAGTACAAGATGATGGAGACTCCGCCTTCCTGTTTGGCGTCCTGGATCTGGATCGAGGTGGGGATTCATTCCCCTTATTATTGGCACCACGCTTAGTGTTGCTGCGTGTGCTCCTTCCTCCTTTTTTGGCGACATTGCGTGTTGATCGTCTTGGTTCTTCTCTTTCAGCCATCTGGCTAGTGCCAGGTTGGCTCATGGCAGGTGTTGCTGCCATTTCATCTCTTTGCGAGCTGGGGGGGATCTCCAGCTCTACATTCACCATACTAGCCGGGGTCGTCATATGTATATCCAGATCCTTTTTTATATTTTTTGTCATTTTATCCTGGGTTTGTAAGGTCGTCATTGTTATTGCTGTTTTTAAACCCACAACTCTGCACGGCTCCGGTACCCGGGCATGCCCGCATCCTCCCGGGAAGGGGGGAGCCTCCGAGTTCCCTCAGAGGAGCACTATATGACTCTGGCCAGCGGAATATCCATCGCTGGCACGGGTCTCCCGCCCCCTACACGCGCCCTGACCACCATTTCTGGTGGCCAGACCGCTTTCGTGGGTCCAACACTCCGACAATGTGGGCACCGTGCAGAGCGCCGCTACGCGGGGGGCCCCATGGAAAGAGGTAGCTCTCCGGTGTCACACCCCACCGGGAGCGCCTCCCCCATGGCAGCCAGCGTGCTCGCGCCGCCCGAGGGTTCGCTTTAGGGCGATGCGATCGCATTCCCTCGGGCACAGCACACAGGGGTTCCGGCCCCGCTTCGGAATACGTCCGAGCGGCTCGGAACACCCCTCCACCCCTGGGTACCAATGGGGTTCCAAACCCTCCTGGTGTGCAGACCCGGGTGTGGGTTTCTCCCTCTGCCCAGTCATGACCGGGACGGATGAGGGAGAGGTCCTCTCCCTTCGGCTGCCGGAGCACCAGCGTGCAATGCCTTCAGGGGGGGGGTCCTCCATAATGGCGCTGGAGGGTGTCTCGACCCAGACCTCGGAATACTTCCGAGCGGCCCGAGACATCCCTCCACCCCCCCGGCACCATGAGTGCAAACCCCCATGTTGTGCAGACCCGGGTGTGGGTTCCTCGTTCCGCCTGGCCGAGGCCAGACAGGTGAGGGAAAGCGGGGTGGTCCACCTTCTTTGGCTGCCGGAGCACCGGCGTGCAATGCCTCCGAAGGTGGGATCCTTTCCCCTCTTTGCCCTAGGGTGACTTGACCCCGACCTCGGAATAAGTCCGAGCGGCCCGAGTCACCCCTCCACCCCCCGGGTACCATGGGGGTAACTCCCCATGGTGTGCAGACCAGGGTGTGGGGTCCTCCATCCGCCCAGCCGTGGCTGTGACGGATAAAGGAGAGAGGTCTTCCCCTTTTCGGCCGCCGGAGCTCCGGCGTGCAATGCCTCCAAGGGTTGGACCTCTCAGGACGTAGTAGGGCACCTCGGCCCCGCCTCGGAAACGTCCGAGCGGCCCGGAGTACCCCTCCGCATCCCAGGCACCATGGGGGGGAGGATCCCATGGGGTGGAGCCCTGGGTGCGGGTACGTCCCTCCACCTCCGATCCGTCCATAACGGACAGATCGGGGAGGGTAAGGAGGGGGTCCTCTCTCTTCGGCTGCCGGAGCACCGGCGTGCAATGCCTCAGAGAGAGGGGTCCCCTTCCCGAAGCGAGTGCTAAGGAGGTCACCCCTTTCGGCTGCCGGAGCACCGGCGTTCAATACCTCCAGGGGTGATAGTCTCCTCCAACTCGCTTCATGACCAGTCTGGTCGTAAACCAGTCCGGTCGGGTGCTCTTGGTCCATACCCTCCGTAGACCACTCCGCCATGGTAGAACCTGCCAAGGGCTGAAAACCCCGCCGGTACAGCTCTGTACATCACTGGGACCCTCAAGCCCCCCCATCACAACAAGGTGGCACCAACGGGGGGCCTCTGACTAACCTTAGCGGAACCTTAAAATCTTTTACTGCCATAGATACTCGATCCTTTATTATATTTATCTAAAAACCCCACTAAAACCCCACCTCCGAAAAGTTTGCAACAAAATTCTATACCCATATTTGGACATAAACTTTGGAGCCTGACGCAACTTTCCAAACCCCACCTCTCGACCGAGGTGACGTTTTTGGTAAAATGAAAAGGCTATGCACTTCTACTTCTCTTCTCGACTGACCCGCAGCCAGGACAGAGTCTTCTCCCCAACACCCCTTCAGGGTCTCTTAACCGTTTGAGTCCCAGGGGGTATTGAAAAAACACTGTCGAAGAATCCCAAACAGCGCAACCGCGCTTTCTATAAATGAGTATGAAAAGACCCAAGCAGCGCGATAGCGCTTTGTTTATTTTACATCGATGAATCCCAATCGGACCAATACCGCTTCTTGTATTTGTTAGGTAACGCGATTCTCGTCTTTTTCTCATCGCTCTGTCACATTTATTGTAGTTTGCAAAGCGATCGGACGTATTCTTGCGTAAGTGTTTCTCATTGTTAATAATTGTGTGTTTCAAAATGATTGGACGAAGCAACGGAGCAACGAAGCAAAAGGAATCCATCCAACATGTTTTGATAAACACCGATGTTACAAATTATAATTGTTACTCTCCATTTAAATTATTTGTTCATAACACAAAAATATTGTTAATTTGTAATTCGTTATTTTATAAAATACATCTGTATTATTACATATGCGTACTGTAAATTTATAAATATTTCAAGTTTTGTTCGATAAAAATTATTGAGAAGATAACAATGAAATAAAAATTTTTATTTTGTAATGTATTATTGCATTATTATAGTATTATTCTACCTATTATAAAATGTACTATTTACATTAAAAGGATCGGTGTGATATACTTGCTTCAGTAAATCTGAGCGCGCGACTTCGACAATCGGTAACGCACCGTCAGTTGTCCACAATGATCGAAATGTACTGGGTTTTCTCGACATAAAATCTGAACAGCGCGATCGCGCTGCTTGGGACTCAAACGGTTAATAGCCAAGCCTACTAGTGAGGCAGATCAGAGTTCTTCAGTTATTGATTCTTCTGTGCAACGATTTCGTGCGTCCTTGAGACATTGCGAGAGATCCTGCTGAGACCAGTTTCTTGTTCTTGGCGCAACTTGGGTCCGTCCTCACCGACACGCAGCAATTATACTTTTCATAGTCGACTCGCATCATAGAACCAGCAGTAAGTTATTTATATTTTCCTTTGTTAGAGTGATCCCTTTCTTTTTATTCTCTTATCTTTTCTTCTCTCTTTTCTTTGCCTTCCTTTTTCCTTTTTCTCCCTATTCCCCTTGGCATTCCTCCTTAATTGTTAAATCCGATTTCAGTGGCTCAATCTTCTCAATCACAGTCAGAGATAACCACCACGGAAAACTGTACAAACCGCGAGGATTTTGAGGTCGCCTCTTTAATACTTGTATTACAAGATTGTCCAGATTACGTTATCCGCCATAACGAATCGAACATTTTAAGATCTGCGCATTTTCCTCTTATGTTCCTTCCTGACACTTCCCCAGTAACTCCTCCTATCTCATACTCTCCAACATCCTTGAGTCCAGTAAACGACCGTTCTGCCTCAAGCTCTCCTCTATCTTGGAGCCCATCCTCGACATCTTCCCCTCTAACTTCTCCTCTACGAGGAGGCACGCGAGGCTTCCACGCGGCCTTACTACGGGGCCTCATACTTATTCGTTCTCCCTCTCCCTCAGAAGTATCCACATCGCGATCTTCCCCCTCACCTCGTGCCTCTCCGTCACTAGACCCTCCTCTATCGAGATATTGTTCGGAGTAATCAAGAATCCTTGCTCAGACCGCGATTGTTTATACATATATATATACGTACACATTATAAAAGCTTGTAAATTTTATTTCATTGTGAACATCCGTCTAATTACTAATAAAACAAGTTGTTTGTAATTATAAGCCAATCACGGTTTCCAAATAATTATTCTCAACCAAAAAATTCTCCCTTCCCTCAACCGTCGCTCGCGGTCCTATCCCAGGTAAAAGGATTCAGTTCCTTGACCTAAATAAAGGACCACCGATGTACATCCGCGCCACATAAAGGGGTCATTCCGATCCTTGATCTGCACCGCAGACTTGCGAGTACGTCGGAGCTTGCGAAAGCAAGCGTCAAGTTGCGTTCCTCCTCCAGGACGTAACATATAAAATTGGGGGCTCGTCCGGGATAAATTGAGCGATAGTTGAAAAAGAGCATGAATACGCGATCGAATTCAGATAAATCCGGGATTGAAAAGGCATACCAACAGGTCATACAAGCAACGCCTAAACCTTCTAAAACAATCGAGCCGCAATACACATCGATACCTTACGTACCTACTGTATCCTCTGAATCTCCAAGTGCTCCCCCCGCTTCTACCCTCATTCCTATATATGAGCCCTCTACTCTTGAAATTCGGAGAATTTTGAGTGACAGTCCGCTTTCAGAGACTGCATTTGGATTAAAACCGCGAGCTTTTGATAACCCTCTTAGTCCTATTCCAGATGAAAGTCTAGAACAGACATCACTGATAGAACACTGTAACGAAGCACAACCTACCTTATATCGCCCTCTTGGTGAATCTCTGTACTCTTTCCGCTTAGCAGTTACCGAATCCGCAGAAGAGTCAAGCGATAAACCACCGACGGAAAGATTAGAAATTTCAAAGAGCAAAGAAATAGAATCGATAAGTAGAACAGAGACGTTAAATGATAAAGAACCGACGGCGGGAAGCGAGACTCCTCTTATAAAAAACTTTGAAGTTTCAGAAAAAAATAAATCATTATTAATAAAAATGAGTAATACATTGCATTACGCCGTTGGTGCTATTCCTTTCTTTGACGGACAAAATATTCCAGTAGAACATTTTATAGAAGGATGTAATTTAGCAAAGGCAGTGACACCGATCGAGAAAGAAAAATATTTAACGAGAGTGCTTTACACGCGATTAACGGGAGAAGCTCGACATGCAGTGCAAGATCAAGATTTCTCGGTCGTCAGCCAATTAACAAAATTTTTAAAGAATGTTTTTGGATCATTTAAAAGATCCTTAAAAGATTCTTAAAAGATCATTTAAAAGATTTATCCCGAATTATAAGGCGAATTAGGACGCATACATCAAAGAACCGGTGAATCAGTTATCGCGTACGCAAATCGAGTAAAATCCACGGGGAAACGAATTTTAGAATCTTATCGCACTAACATCGGGTCCGCCGATGCGACGTATACAACTTCACTAGAAAAAAAATTATGCCATAGTTTTATTAGAGGATTAATACCTGAAATTGAGCAGCGTGTCTCTAGAAATTTAGATGTCAAACATATATGTCAAACAATACTATACGAGACGCGTTAGAAATCGAAAAGGAATTACGAGCAATTAAAAATATTCGTAGCCCATCAGTCTTTTCACCTGCTACGAATTTCTGCTCTACATGCCAAAAGACCGGACATACCGAGGACAATTGCCGATTATCTCTGCACAACGTAATGACACCGAATTTAAGCAATGAAGTTTTAATTTACCAAATTTGTAAAAAACGTGTACATAGTGCTGATAAATGTCGATTTAGACCCAAATACTCGTAATCCCATGAAAACAGTTCAAAGTGACATTATTTCGTGTCAAATCTGTCTCAAACCCGGTCATTCCGTACAAAATTGTCTGTTATATCGTAATCAACCAAATATTATTTGTCAAAATTGCCAACGTTCTGGTCATAGCTCTAGAGAATGCCGAAGTAACTCATCAAATATAAATACTTTGATCTGTCGAAATTGTAATAAAATGGGACACATTGCTCGAAATTGTTATGCTCATTCCAACTATAATACTACGCTCAGTGAAGAAATATGTCAATGGTGCAATAGACGCGGACACTTAGTATCTCAATGTCGCGAAAGGCAAATTGCTAAGAATCTATCGCGACCAGTAATATGTCAAGTATGTGGGAAATCCGGCCACAACGCACGTGATTGCCGCGAAGATCAGCCATCGAATAATAATCAGAATCCTCGGACTGCATAGAATACGTCGGATCACTGTAGATATTATAAGGCAACGGGACATTTAATACAGAATTGCGTATTACGACTTGAAAGGAACCGTAGGAATCAGGGAAACCTTCAAGGGTCCCCGACGGGCGCGAATCGGGGAGCCGACGGATCGGGGCGTGCAGTGATGACTGCACTAAGAGAACATATAACGGTCGCGCCTCCGGGCTCGGTTTTTCGGGTCGAATCGGCCCTGCGTGTCGGATTGCAATCTGCGATTCGAATACAGGAAAGATTTCGGGTGAAGGTGTGTGCGTGTCAATAATTGTATTGTAGGTATAGAACAATAACTCTTTATTCTTCTTTCAACGCACGCTACGACCGCATGTTGTGGCGCGATGTCCCAATGTTTGGGTGTTCTGTTGTCGCACGACTTTATCTCGCTGTTGCTGGGATCTACGCGTGATCGCGATCGCGGGCGAGCAATTTGCTCGCCGTACAAGCAAAGAATATTACGCGCGTCAAAATGTTTGAAGTATACATGAAATAATTACAGGGACACAAATTATCGGTAGCGCGGTGTGCACCGGGGAATCCACGGTGTGCGCTGCTTGTGTCTTCGCCGAGGCCGTTTCGACACGCGTCTCGACGACGGGTCACAAAAACACTTATAAAAACGCGTCGCGGCTCGTCGCGCTCTTTCTTACGCGGCGTCCAAACGTCGAGTTGCGTCGGTGAGGCGAGAGGTGAGGACGACACGCGTGTTTCTTTAGGAATCTCCTATAGGCGA
The DNA here is from genome assembly GCF_003227715.2 of Harpegnathos saltator. Taxonomy (NCBI): domain Eukaryota; kingdom Metazoa; phylum Arthropoda; class Insecta; order Hymenoptera; family Formicidae; genus Harpegnathos; species Harpegnathos saltator. The sequence continues at coordinate 168,904 of NW_020230515.1, read as the reverse complement.
GGCGGAGATCGAACGGTGGATAGTTGCCTCCTTGATGAGGAGGATGAAACGCCGAGGATGAGGGCTCGATATGTTGGCGACAGGTGTCGATGGCCGGCCGTGCGGTCAAAGCTCACGGTCGGTGGGCGAGATCCTACGCTGTCGGGCCCTTGCCTCTCCGGAATCCTATATGATGAACCGTGACAAAAAAACTGAAATTACGAGAACGTCCCGGAGAACACACCGGAGTAACGGCAAACTCGCCGTTCGATCTCTAGATCGCCAAAGACGGTACAAGAACGGGAGATCGTTCCGGAAAACTCACCGAAGGGACGGCAAACTCGCTGTGCGATCTCGATATCGCAAAAGACGGCACAAGAACGGGAGATCGTCCCAGAAAACTCACCGGAGTGACGGCAAACTCGCCGTGCGATCTCTATATCGCAAAAGACGGCACAAGAACGGGAGATCGTTCCGGATAACTCACCGGAGTGACGACAAACTCGCCGTTCGATCTCTATATTACAAAAGACGGCACACGAACGGGAGATCGTTCCGGAGAACACACCGGAGTGACGGCAAACTCGCCGTTCGATCTCTAGATCGCCAAAGACGGCACAAGAACGGGAGATCGTTCCGGAAAACTCACCGGAGTGACGGCAAACTCGCCGTTCGATCTCTATATCGCAAAAGACGGCACACGAACGGGAGATCGTTCCGGAAAGCACACCGGAGTGACGGCAAACTCGCCGTGCGATGCCTATATCGCAAAAGACGGCACAAGGACGGGAGATCGTTCCGGAAAACTCACCGGAGTGACGGCAAACTCGCCATTCGATCTCTATATTGCAAAAGACGGCATACGAACGGGAGATCGTTCCGGAGAACACACCGGAGTGACAGCAAACTCGCCGTTCGATCTCTATATTACAAAAGACGGCACAAGAACGGGAGATCGTTCCGGAAAACTCACCGAAGGGACGGCAAACTCGCCGTGCGATCCCTATATCGCAAAAGACGACACAAGAACGGGAGATCGTTCCGGAAAACTCACCGGAGTGACGGCAACTCGCCGTGCAATCCCTATATCGCAACAGGTAATCGAAATTGCCGCCGATGGCGGCCTGGTAAATGACTTACGTGTTCTGCAGGAGCTTCTCGATTGAGTATTCTGATCCTCTCTGGGAAAGAACTATCTGCTGAGGCGGAACTCTGGAGACTCTCCCTCATTAGAAATCTGTCGAGATTATATATTCGAGATTTCTTAGCTTCGGTCTCCTCCGGATATTAATCGGCGATAATTCCGAATTTAATCAGAATTAACCGTGGTTATGCGGCGCTTGCCGAAGATTTTTTTCCGGCGGTGCCGCGAGCTCGGCTCGGCGGCCGATTGTTTCCGAGCGTCGCTGCCGGGTGTTCGGGCAGGCTCGGCTGAGCGCTGTGTGGGAACGCGGTAACGGCGCGGGTCGGGGGGTATGCGCTCAGCTGACTGCCGTGTGATGTTAGGCGGCAGTCAGCGTAACGGCATAAAGGATTTTATACCGTTACAAACACAATAATCGAACTCCAATAATTCGATCGGTAGAGATTAATTTGAATAAAGAAAGCTGCGTTCCTACTATTCAATTAAGTTTAAACGGAAATAATTATTTTAAAACTTTCATGTTGGATACGGGATCGGGACCTAATCTTATTAAAGAAGCTCGCATTTCGGGAACTCCAGACTTAGATCCAACACATATATTAAAATTAAACGGAATCAATGATTCACCCGTATAAACTATCGGATAAATTACCAAGATAATTTTGGGAATTCCTGTCGATTTCCATATAATTTCTGATGATTTTCCTATTCAATCATGTGGGATATTAGGCAATGACTTTTATCAACAAACTAAAGCTAAAATTGATTATTCAAAAGGTCACTTAGAAGTTTTAATCACCAAAATCCCTTTTTATTCACAAGAATCTGTAATAATTCCTGCGCACTCAAAAGCATTGTTTTTCGTGCGCATTGGAAATCCGCATATTAAAGAGGGATATTTACCCAAAATAATAATAGGAAAAGGTGTAGATATAGAATCAACCGGCTTAATAAAAAATATCGACGGTAAGGCTTACACTAACGTAATTAATTCTTTGGATACTGAGATAGAAATTCTAATACCAACTATTAATATACGACCCGCGATTCTAAAGGATAACGAGAAGGATAACGATATTAAAGATGGAAAAATTAAAGATAATAATAATAACAATTGTGAAAAATAAAAAAATAATGGGAAACGTATTCTTGACCGGGAAGAAAGAGAACCACAAAATATGGCATCATGCGACGGTCAAGGTATATTCAATCGTATACTTATTAACTTACCGGAGGAAAATCTCATAACCTCCGTCGAATTAAGAAATTTTGAAGACAGAAATTTTGGAAAAGGGAATGACTCTCAACTTCCCCGTCTAATAACGGAAACTCAAAATGAAAAACAAGGAGCGACCTTCCATGCTTCTATCAACTAAAAAGAAAAAATTAATCAACATAAAAAGTTCGAATTGACTCTTCTTGTGGAATTAGATAAAGGCTTAGACAAGATTTCAAGGGAAAATTCTCAATTCTCCTATCCAAACCATGATCCTATCAGCCAAGGGGATTTCCAAATTCCTCATTCAAGGGGAGAAAGTGGGTAACCAGGAGGAAAAATTTCTTGAAAATATAATAAATCTGAAGAAAATACTCTAATAACTAATGAAAATATATATAACATTGAAGAAGAGTCACACGATAAAATACAATCGCATTACCCAGAATATAATTTCTCAAATGTAACTGAAAAGATATGTACAAAATTTAATGAAACTCAAGAGGGAGTATTCAAGGCTTCCTATGAAAACATTAAGACGCAAAGAATTAAAGGCGAGAATAAATGACGAGAATTCTATATTAGAGATTGAAAATTTTACAGATAGTACCGAGTGCGTGTCAGAGATTGATCTCCTAAATTTCAATGGTCCCTTGCGATCAAATAATATAAATAACATATACAGTCAGAGTTATAATCATTCTTCTAATGAAATTTATAATGATATTTCAATTCCAGTTCCTCTTAATTCAATTACAGCTATTGTACCTCTTATCGACAGACACGACACGAACGTGGCCCGACGGCCGGACGAAAAGAATCTACCCGACACTGTCACAGACGCGATTACTATCTGCTTAGACGACTCAACTCCTCAATTGAGCGTCTTGCAAGTAAATTCAACAACTGTCTATGACGAAAATAGATCAAACAAATCATTGGATCTAATTGCTTTAAATCATCTAGATGCACTTGAAGCCGAAAGTATAATCGCATTAATAAAACAATATTAAGAATGCTTCCATTTACCGGGTGAACAATTATCTGCAATACACGTACTGCGACATCGCATACCGACAACTGACGATTATCCAATAAATACAAAACAATATAGATTTCCTCAGATTCATAAGCAGGAAATAAATTCACAAGTACAAGATTTACTGGATGGTGGTACGACACTCACATTCGCCGTATAATACTTCCGTCTGGATAGTGCCTAAAAAAGAGGATTCAGAAGGCAATAAGCGATGGCGTATGGTGTTGGATTTTCGCATGCTTAACGACAAAACTATCGGAGACGCGTACCCATTACCGAACATAATTGACATCCTTGATCAACTTGGCGGCGCACGATATTTTTCGGTATTTGACTTAGCTTCGGGATTTCACCAAATAGAAATGGATCCACGCGATAGCCAGAAGACGGCTTTCACTACGCCGTTCGGACATTATGAATTTACTCGCATGCCTTTCGGATTAAAAAACGCTACCGCTACATTTCAACGATTAATGGACATAGTTTTAACTGGAATTCAAGGACGAGAAGTATTATTTGTTTATCTGGATGATATCGTGCTATACGCAGCTTCTTTGATAGAACATGAATTCAAATTTAAAAAACTTATGCAAAAGCTTAAAAAAGCCAATTTAAAATTACAGATAGATAAATGTCGCTTTTTATGCAAGGAAGTCAATTATTTGGGACATACAATTAGTAGCGAAGATGTTAAACCGGATCAAAGAAAATTAGAAGCCGTACGCGAATTTCCAACGCCTAAAACACCTAAGAATATAAAACAGTTTTTGGGATTAGCTGGATATTACAGGAGATTCATACCAGAATTTTCTAAATTAGCTCGCCCTCTAACGCAATTATTAAAATTAGAAGTGCCTTTCAAATGGAATGATGCGCAACAACAGTCATTTGAAATATTAAAAAATGAACTATGTAAAGAACCGGTGCTGCAATATCCAGATTTTTCACAACCATTTACTTTAATCACCGACGCTTCGGGCTTCGCAATAGGAGGAATATTATTACAAAGAAAAATTAACGCAAATCGACCAATAGCTTACGCATCTCGTGCCCTGAGCGATTACGAAATAAAATACACTTAATAATACACTTAATAAAAAATAAAAATACACTTAATAAAAAATAAAAAACACTTATGAAAAAGAAGCCTTAGCAATTATATACTGCGTCAAACATTTTAGACCATATTTATGTTACGTCCTGTAGATTTAATTAGTAAAAATTCTTTCCTCTCGCAGATTTATATTCTCCTAATATAACTATAATAGGAATATATACATATATAAATATAAATTAGGAAACAGACCCATCTGGCGAACAGCCGTCGCGCCAAATGAAAAGCGATTCGGGAAAATTCCATAACAGGAAACAATGCCCTGTTGTAAAAACCTATACCTGGGTAGTGTTCGCCAAGTATGTCCGTCGTCCCAGCTATAAAAACTTGAAACTCCGCGCTAATAAACCTTCAGTGAAACAAAGCAACTCAGAGCATCCCTGCTCTAAAACTTGAAACTCACATCTTCCCAACCCAAAACCATATGTGCCCAATCAGTCAACCAACAAAGCCTACTTCACTGATAGTCGTAAAATCTGATCCCAGCCTTTGATTTACGGCATTTTGATTTTTCCAGCCGTCCACTTGTATACATTTCTCTATCTCAAGAACCCACCACCTCTACGCTTGTCGCGCCTAACTCATTCAGCCAATCATATATCCACCTAAAACTATGAGACACTCACGCTCCACCCTTTAGCCCTTCCATATTCATATCTCCAAAAACTAACTGTCTCCTCCCACGATCTTTGCTAATGGCTGAGACTTTTTCCCACTAAGACCAATCCACCCCTTCCTCAAAGGCCATCTCTCTACCCACCCTGATAGCTTCTGCCTCCGATTATTACTATAAAAACCGCGGTAATCCGCCTCCGCGGCCACTTCTACTGCTACTTCTACTTCAACTTCTACCGTTACTTCTATTCTGAGAGACAGAAAGAACAGATTCACGTTTCGTAGATTCTAGTTTCAAAAATCAGACTTGTAAAAACACGTCCTTAGACTCAAATTCGTCTTCGGTTTTGTTTCGGTACTACATATTCTTTTACGTCCTCTGTTTTATTTATTTATTTTTGGGACTAAAAAAAAAATAAAAAGTTTGAATCACTGCTATTGTGCCATAATTGGACAATTGGAAGGGAGTGGACGAGCACAACGTGACCTATCGAGCAGGAGCTACCAAACATCAATTTTATTTTTGCTCACCTTCAGGATAACAGGGAGTCAGCAGTAAGTTCTGTTTTTTTTTGCTTCTACCTTTTCTACCACCATCTTATTAATTCCCCATATTATTGAAATCCGTTTTAGTGGGTCATTATAACAACATAGGGATAACCCTCCACCACGTTTTCCGAACTATCCACTCCCTTAAATTCACCCGACCACTCACGCTCCCCCTCACCCGACTAATTCTTTACTCATATTCCTACCTGTTTTTATTATTTCCTCCTTCTTTCACTTCTCATACATACACACATACACATACACAGTCATTCCTCAACTGTATTGAACCGCGCCGTAATTCATTTTGTTATTTTAATAAATCTGTTTATATTTCATTCTTTTTCCAATTGATTTCAAAATCACATATACCCTTCCAACAGTCAACTCATGGTCCTATCCCCGGTAAAGGGATTCGCGTCCCTGACCGAAAAACGGACCACTCGTCGTACGTCGGTGCCCGAGTAAAGGGACCCGTCGGGTCCCTGACCCGTTCACTGACACGCGTGTACGAACGAGGTTCGCCTTACTCGCGAACGAAAGGGTTGCGTTCCTCCTCTAGGACGTAACATTTATATGGGAGAAAATTCACACTTGTAACGGACCATAAACCATTGATGTGGTTTAAAAATGCTCAGGATACGAAAATGCGAATACTTCGATGGAGACTAGAATTAGCCGAATACGATTACAAAATAGTTTATAAAACCGGAAAAACAAATGTAAACGCAGACGCCTTATCGAGAAACCCAGTAGACTCACCTTTAACGGACTGCAAGGTGATTAACACTAGAAATAAATTTAATCCGAATAATCCACAAGATGCCGAAGCCATCTGCATTTTAGAAGAGGACGATAATCCTGAAGAATCAGACGAGGACGATGTTAATATGACGTACTTATAAGAGGATCACGTTCGAATCGAAGACTTTGACGAAGAGGAAATACTCGGAACCAATTCAATTGATAACCAATCACAATCAAAGAAGACAAGCACAAACACGTAGCACGAACAAACTGATAGCCACCATATATGAGAAATCCGTATGAAACCTATCCGCTCGAAGATCCGAACCAAACTGAAAATTTTCCCACCGACTCTATATCCTTCACGCCTGAAGAGTTAGCCGAATCTCCGAGTATACATGTAACTGACGCACTAGTTCACGCATCCGATTCGCCTACGGAACAAATTGAAGAACAAAAGTTAGAAAAGAAGTCCGCTGAAACCTTTCGGCCTATGCTAACTCGAAGTCGAGCTAAGCAAAAAACCGGGGTTATAGATGAAGAACCTGTAAGCGCAAAAAAGCGGCGACGACCGCCGAAGCCTTTACCTGAGGATACCGATGACAGCGACGCTGAACCGCCAATGATTATTACAAAAAATTCACAGAACACCGACCTCCAAACCAAAAGGAAAAATTTAATTGAGTTAGAGATGCCCATTTTTTACGCAGGGATAATTTGCTATATTTTACAGATACCTCAGGAAATCCTATCGATTCGATAACTAAAAAGTTATTCGAGAGACAAGAAATATCGAAATTGGCAGATTTATCGGTTAGCGTACCTAAACTAATAAAGAAGACTAAACGATATCATATCATTCTCCCCATCAGCGAAGATCTGACCGAAGGACCGACAATGATATTAACCAACATAAGCAAAGCAGCTATCAACTTACGGAAAATAACTGAAGAATTGAATCTTGCGAGCATCAGTATCGTTATAAATGAACACATATTAAATGTACCTTGGAATGACATTAAAACAAATTTCAAATTGCATTTTCAGGCTCCAACACAAGAATAATTATCTGTAAAGGGCTAATCAAATATCCACCAAAAGGTATACAAGAAGCTATACTCCAAGAGATGCATTGCATCTCTCCAGTGGGAGGATATAGAGGAGTAACTAAGACTTACAACCGAATCCGCCAAAATTACTACTGGGAGAACATGAAAGAAGAAATCCGACGATACATTCAACAATGCTTGCAGTGTCAATTAAAGAAATTGGTTCGAGTAAAGACAAAACAACCCATGATAATAACCGATACCCCAGGATAGACATTCGACAAAATAGCAATGGACATCGTAGGACCGCTGTCTCGTACTAAAACAGGTAACAAATATACAGGGTGCACGATTTATCTGAAGACATTGAAATATGTCGAGAACTATGCATTGGATAAAAAAAAAGTGATTAATGAAAGTTGTTAGTCTCGAAGGGGACATCCAATGATACCAAACTCGACCTCCCACTCCACCCCCTGGGGGTGGGGGTTAGGGGAAACTTTGAAATCTTAAATGGAAACCCCCATTTTTTATTGCAGATACGGATTCTACGCCACAAAATACGTAAATTTTGTCCGAAATTTTTTTTTATTCGCGATAGATGGCGCTGTAATCGCAAAAATTATATTTTCCGCAATTCTCCAGAAATGATCATTGGATTGAGAAATAAAAATACCTATTCAATATTTTTAAAGAACATAATAAAAATTATTCCCCCCCCATCCTCTCGGGGTAGGGTGGGTGATAACGTTCAAATCTCAAATGGGGACCCACATTTTTCATTGCAGAATTAGATTGTACGTGAAATTTTTATTGAAACAATTTTTTTAATTCGTGGTAGATAGCGTTGAACTTTTCCGAGAAACTACTTTTAGCGTTACACAGGAACAACGACGAGGACGTAGTAGTTTTATGTTTCCTTCGGGTGCTTTTTTAATGTGAGTCCCCTTGCCTCTCACTGTTCAATTAATTAGAGTAAGTGTTCGAAATTTTTACCTTCAACTTCAATACACTTATTGATCCTTTTTTCAAATGACTGTACACAGGATAGAAGCATATCTGCGGGAGTTTCAGCGCAAGTTCGGTTCCCATTTGAGATTTGAACGTTATCACCCACCCTACCCCGAGAGGATGGGGGGGGAATAACTTTTATTATGTTCTTTAAAAATATTGAACAGGTATTTTTATTTCTCAATCTAATGATCATTTCTGAAGAATTGCGAAAAATATAATTTTTTGCGATTACAGCGCCATCTATCACGAATAAAAAAAAGTTTCGGACAAAATTTACGTATTTTGTGGCGTAGAATCCGTATCTGCAATAAAAAATGGGGGTTTCCATTTAAGATTTCAAAGTTTCCCCCAACCCCCACCCCCAGAGGGTGGGGTGGGAGGTCGAGTTTGGTATCATTGGATGTCCCCCTTCGAGACTAACAACTTTCATTAACCACTTTTTTTATCCAATGCATAGTTCTCGAGATATTTCAATGTCTTCAGATAAATCGTGCACCCTGTATATTCACAATGTAAGATCTATTAAGCAAATTCTGCCTAGCTGTGCTGTTACCTGACCAAACCGCTGCTACAATAGCCGACAAATTTGTGAAGAGGTTTATCACCATTTTTGGACCACCCAAGGCTGTACTTACGGACCAAGGCAGAAACTTCATTAGTGATTTAATGAGAAAATTGGCCAGATACTACAGAATACGAAAATTTCGCACCACCGCCTTTCATCCTCAATCAGACAGCACACTCGAAAGATCTCATCACGCATTGGGAGAATACCTGAAACAATATGCCAGCGACGAAAAAGAATGGGACGAATGGGTAGACTTAGCTATCCATAATTATAACACTAGCATACACGAAAGAACTAAACATACGAATTAGTTTTAGGGAGACCTGCACGAATACCTTCAAACGAACCACTACTTGAAGACGACAAAATTAGGACATACGACAATTATCTGATACAATTATTTACTAGATTAGATCAAATTCAAACAAGAGCAAATAATAATTTAGTAGAAGCCAAAGAAAAATAAAAAAATTCGTTACGATAAAAAAATTATTCCCCAGATATTTAAACCTGGAAATCAGGTATTTTTGTTAAAAGGACCCAAACCTGGGAAATTTGGAGATCAATATACGGGACTGCACGAAGTATTAGAAATAGTAAATAGAAACAATATCAAAATCAAACTGAAGAAAAACAGTCGTATCGTACATCCGAACAGACTTCGAATTTCTTATATTACCCCAACTCCAAAAGCAAGCTGAAACACCTGGAAAATTTTCAACACTCATTACTCAAGTAATTACAACTTTCAGATATATCGCAGATTTAGCGCAATCATCTTCTTTCTATACCTACTACATCTTCCGGTTGGCAAGGGAATAATCGGATATGACTGTGGCTCTGCTTCTTCAAACATCACTACTGTATCACTTTTGACCATTGAAGAATGTGACATACCACCACAAAAAGTCAATTCCACCAAGTTAAAACTCCAACTATTACAAGCCAATGATCTTCATTTTGTAATGGTAAGACAATGCAAGATGGAAATAGACCGCATCGTGAAAAGATGTGGAATGCACTCTCATACTATGGAGGTAACAAATGGCAAATACGCATATATACAGGAAACACCTCGTCAAGCATGTTTACATATGCATTGATATGGTACAGCTAGAATAAGAAACCACATATATAACAGGACTGAAAATTAACCAAACCATAAGTAGGCCAGTAACTTTGGCAGGAAAAGTCGAGAACGATGGTACATGTTACGGAAGCGCTTTGTCGTGGCCTTCGCGCCTGATGCACTAAGGCCGGTTAGGTTTCATGTTCGTTCGTCCTTCTATCTATCCTTCTTTTTCGGCTCCAGTCTTATATATCCTGGTGCCTTTGCTATGACTGACACATAACCTACTTTCGTGATCTCAGTCAGCGGAGTTGCAAGTTTATGTATTACACATACTTTATGGTATCAGCACTCTAACCGAATTGTGTAAGGCGTGCTTACTAACTAACTGCAGCGTAAGGTGGAATAATTAGGACGCGGTTACAACACCCTCCCCCTATTGGGAAAAGAAAACGGAGGCACGACGTTTTCGCATTAAATAATTACAATAATTATACAAATAGATACAATTATATGTGTTCCTGGTGACAGTTTTTTTTTTTTATACAATCGTGTCATGTTAATGCTGGGTCCCCCTTTTTTTCATGTCGATGGGTTACTGCGTTTGCGTTTTCTTAGTTGGTTAATGACCCATATGGTGGAGATTGTTATTATTAAAATAATTATGCAGCTCATCGTAGGGAAAATGATGTAGCTGTGCGTAAATAATGGGTTTTGTCTGTTTTTTAAATCTAGACTTATATCTTCTAATTTGGTACTTAATTTTAATAATTCGTCAGGATGTGGAATTTTCTTTAGATTTAATTGTTGTATTTTATTCTTGTATTCCTCTACTATTACTACTAGTGATTTGGTTCTAGAAAGGTTAGATTGTAATCAGGTAAATATGCTGGAATTGTGTTTCCCTTCATCGTACCAGGAGCAGCTAGAGTTATGTCGTCTTGTGAACTTACATTCCTGATGTGCTTTTCATCAATCTTGATCTTATAAGTTTGGCTAATTTTTTGACTTTTGGACAAGATATAGAAATTGTTTTTTCGCAGGGTGTCGAGTATAATCATGAATGTGAATATTTCAAAGGAATAATGATCGTACAATTAGTACTAATATATTTTGTGCTATGATTTTGTACGAATGGTCATGATCGCGCGTATATTTGTATTTCGTACGGTGATTCGGAATTTATTTGATATACCGGATTATTTTGTTCACTTACATATGTGGTTTGGGATTGTGCACATTTATCTAGATCTTGTTCAGTTAATATCATATATGTATATTCGTCCTTGTCGATTGCTACCGTGAAGTAATTAATATCGGCTAAAGCGAAAATATTGCTATGGTCGAGTATAGGTATTGGGGTTACATGTAATATGTCATAAGCGGGGTAGGTGACTAGTGGAATCCGTAAAATAGTAAAAAGGTATCCGTTCTTATAATAAACGCTTACAGTTATCAGTTTTTCTATTTCTAACCAATTTCCTATACCTATTGCAAATGGAAAATATGTCCCTTGTGGTAATTTAAGCGAGGTTCCTTAAGTTTAGCTATTACATCGGCAACAGGTGTTAAGTGTAGGTGTAATACTCCATGTCTTAAATGCAGTAAATATTCTATCACGTTTTCTATGTCTCGCATTAAATGAGCAATAATCATATTTATGACGGCGAAATGTTCGTCTATTTCGTCTCGTACTAGTTCTTGACGCTGTTCTAATTGAATTTTGTGCATGTGGTTTACTAAAATTTCTTCGTTATGACTTAAGGTAGTCTTTAGATTTCCTAGGTGAGCTATAGTCGCGTTCAAGATTTCGATTTGGTGTTTTTGAGAATGTTGTAGAATCTGTTGGTTATTGCTCAGTAAATGCATCTGTTCGGTAATGATTTTTTCGTCATTCGCATCCATTGTTCCAAATAATATTTTTGCTATGGATCCTATTCCGTCTATCATTCCACGTCGCAGATTAACCTGTGGTTTATATATTAGATCGATGCTTTTTAGTAAGTTCGTTACCTATTCGATGTCTATTCCTATAACGATGTACAGATTGTAGCAAAGGGTTCTCACAGTATTTCCTATATTCGGCTTGCTGCATATTTTTTGTCTGATTGGCGTATTTTTGAAGTCTGCTCACTCTAGTGTTCAGAAAGTGTATCTCCAACTTGATCACTAATTTCTATATTGATGTGGTTTGTACAAAACCCCAATTTTTTTCGAAGTAGATTCCGGGATTATGGTTGAAATTCCTGTATCTCGTATGCTGGGTCGAAACTGGGTTCTGTAGCAGTTAGTTTTGTCGTCTCAAGGATTAATGCCCTATAGTTGGACAGAAAGAGGTGTTTCGGAATTTCCCTTTGCTCTCGTGTTTTAGGTTAGTGATCAATGAAAATTTTAATCTATTCACATGGGTGCGTATTGTTTTTCGTCCCTTTTTTATCGTATAATTTACATCAGAATTTTTCTCAATTATTTCATACGGTCCTATCCATAACGTATCTAGTTTTTTCGATCGTCTTCTCCGGACGGTTTCATCGTATAATACTTTATCATTAATTTTAAACGTGACTTCTTTAGTTCTTTTATCGTAGTATGCCTTGCTTTTCTGTTTTTTCCCGTTTAAGGTGTTCCTTGGCTGTTTGGTTTGCAGCTCGCAATCTTTCTTTGACTTCCTCAGCGTAGTCGCCAAGGGTGTAGGAGGATTTGGGAGGTCCCCTGGACGATCTCTAGATCGGGGAGATCAGGAGGTCGTCCGGGGACTAGGGGGGTTTGGGTTCGGTGCTCGCTGGCACCGGCCCAAAAACTGGCGCAGCCGGGGGGCTGATAGTCGGCTGGGCGCAGATACGGACACTGGAGGACCGGCCCTCCAGTGTTACAAGTGCTTGCACTTTGGTCACATGACAGCGACCTGCCAGACCGATAATGGTCTGGTAGGCCGCTGCTTCAGGTGCGGAGGGGCCGGTCACGTAGCACAGGGGTGCGCCACGGCGGTACGGTACCCCCTGTGCGACAAAGAGGGGAGGGAAGCCGGTCACCGAATGGGCGCGCCTGTAAGGCGGTCCCCCGGACTGCCCCAAGAGGAGGGGTACTTCCTCCTCGTAAGAGGAGGAGAAAGAAGAAGACGGCGCGCGGGGGGGGCTGCTGTCCAGCCGCAGCCTCCTGGCGATGCCGCCAAAATGGCGCGACAACCGGTCGCCGGCCCGAGCCGGACCGGTGGGAAGGGATGAGGGCGACGGAGGCTGGAGCGATTCAGCCTCCGCCGCCCACGGATCAGGTAGGCCTAGGGGTGGGAGGAGCGTCGGCCGCTCCTACTGCATCGGACTCTCCTCCGGCGGTTAGGCCGGAGGGGTCTCCGGGGCGGAAGCTGAAATGGAGGTCGAGGCCTCAGTCTCCCTCCTAGCGGAGGCGGGGTGGGAGGAGTGGGGGTAATGTAATGAGCACGAGTAGCTCTCTCCACCCACTCCCTCACCCCAGGCCCATGGGATCTGCCAGTGCGGTAGTGGCCTCGCAGTGCTAGAGGCCCCCGCACCGGGACCCATGGGCCAGGTAGGAGCGGTCAGGGGTGGGCCGACCCCTTGTCGGAACACCCCTGACTGCGCTAGGAGGGACAGCTTCCCCCCAGGGTGACCCCCGACTCCGGTTTTGGTACGGAGAAGGAGGGAGCCCTGGGGGGGAAGACCCACCCCCAGGGGGGTGGGTGCTACAGGGTCCCCCTCGGTTCCTCACCGAGGGGGGGTTGGTGATTTTCAGCTCCAACACAAGAATAATTATCTGTAAAGGGCTAATCAAATATCCACAAAAGGTATACAAGAAGCTATACTCCAAGAGATGCATTGCATCTCTCCAGTGGGAGAATATAGAGGAGTAACTAAGAACTTACAACCGAATCCGCCAAAATTACTACTGGGAGAACATGAAAGAAGAAATCCGACGATACATTCAACAATGCTTGCAGTGTCATTAAAGCAATTGGTTCGAGTAAAGACAAAACAACCCATGATAATAACCGATACCCCAGGATAGACATTCGAACCAAATAGCAATGGACATCGTAGGACCGCTGTCTCGTACTAAAACAGTAACAAATATACGGCTGCACGATTATCTGAAGACATTGAAATAGTCGAGAACTATGCATTGGATAAAAAAAAAGTGTTAATGAAAAGTTGTTAGTCCGAAGGGACATCCAATGATACCAAACTCGACCTCCCACTCCACCCCCTGGGGTGGGGTTAGGGGAAACTTTGAAATCTTAAATGGAAAACCCCCATTTTTTATTGCAATACGGATTCTAGCCAACAAAATCGTAAATTTTGTCCGAAATTTTTTTTTATCCGATAGATGGCGCTGTAATTCGCAAAATTATATTTCCGCAATTCTCCAGAATGATCATTGATTGAGAAATAAAAATACCTATTCAATATTTTTAAAGACATAAATAAAATTATTCCCCCCCCATCCTCTCGGGTAGGGTGGTGATAACGTTCAAATCTCAATGGGGAACCCACATTTTTTCATTGCAGAATTAGATTGTACGTGAAATTTTTATTGAAACAATTTTTTTAATCGTGGTAGATAGCGTTGAACTTTTCCGAGAAACTACTTTAGCGTTACACAGGAACAACGACGAGGAACGTAGTAGTTTTATGTTTCTTTCGGCTGCTTTTTTAATGTGAGTCCCTTGCCTCTCACTGTTCAATTAATTAGAGTAAGTGTTCGAAATTTTTTACCTTCAACTTCAAATACACTTATTGATCCTTTTTCAAATGACTGTACACAGGCATAGAAGCATATCTGCGGGAGTTCAGCGCAAGTTTCGGTTCCCAGTTGAGATTTAGAACGTTATCACCCACCCTACCCCGATGAGGATGGGGGGGGAATAACTTTTATTAGTTCTTTTAAAAATATTGAACAGGTATTTTTATTTCTCAATCTAATGATCATTTCTGAAAATTGCGAAAAATATAATTTTTTGCGATACAGCCCATCATATCACGAATAAAAAAAAGTTTCGGACAAAATTTACGTATTTTGTGCGTAGAATCCGGATCTGCAATAAAAAATGGGGTTTCCATTTAAGATTTCAAAGTTTCCCCCAACCCCCACCCCAGAGGGTGGTGGGAGGTCGAGTTTGGTATCATTGGATGTCCCCCTTCGAGACTAACAACTTTCATTAACCGTTTTTTTATCCAATGCAATAGTTCTCGAGATATTTCAATGTCTTCAGATAAATCGTGCACCCTGTATATTCAACAGTAAGATCTATTAAGCAAATTCTGCCTAGCTGTGCTTGTTACCTGACCCAAACCGCTGCTACAATAGCCGACAAATTTGTGAAGAGGTTTATCACCATTTTTGGACCACCCAAGCTGTACTTACGGAACCAAGGCAGAAACTCATTAGTGATTTAATGAGAAAATTGGCCAGATACTACAGAATACGAAAATTCGCACCACCGGCTTTCCTCCTGAATCAGACAGCACACCGAAAAGATCTCATCACGCATGGGAGAATACCTGAAACAATATGCCAGCGACGAAAAAGAATGGGACGAATGGGTAGACATTAGCTATCCATAATATATACACTAGCATACACGAAAGAACTAAACATACGAATTAGTTTTAGGGGACCTGCACGAATACCTTCAAAACGAACCACTACTTGAAGACGGACAAAATTAGACATACGACAATTATCTGATACAATTATTTACTAGATTAGATCAAATTCAAAACAAGAGCAAATAATAATTTAGTAGAAGCCAAAAAAAAAAAAAAATTCGTTACGATAATAAAATATTCCCAGATATTTAAACCTGGAAAATCAGGTATTTTTGTTAAAAAGGACCCAAACCTGGGAAATTTGGAGATCAATATACGGGACGCACGAAGTATTAGAAATAGTAATAGAAACAATATCAAAATCAACTGAAGAAAAACAGTCGTATTCGTACATCCGAACAGACTTCGAATTCTTAATATTACCGCCAACTCCAAAAGCAAGCTGAAACCACCTGGAAAATTTTCAACACTTCAATTACTCAAGTAATAGACAACTTTCAGATATACGCAGATCTTAGCGCAATCATCTTCTTTCTATAACCCTACCTACATCTTCCGTTCGGCAAGGGAAATAATCGGATATGACTGTGGCTCTCGCTTCTTCAAACATCACTACTGTTATCACTTTTGACCATTGAAAGAATGTGACATACCACCACAAAGTCAATTCCCACCAAGTTAAACTCCAACTATTAAAGCCAATGATCTTCATTTTTAATGGTAAGACAATGCACAGATGGAAAAGACCCGCATCGTGAAAAGATGTGAAGCTACTTCTGCATACTATGGAGGTTAACAAATCGCAAATACGCATATATACAGGAAACACCTCGTCAAGCATGTTTACATATGACATTGATTATGGTACAGCAGCTAGAATAAGAAACCACATTATAACAGGACTAATAATTAACCAAACCATATATAGTAGGCCAGTAACTTTGGCAGGAAAAGTCGGGAGAACGATGGTACACTGTTACGGAAGCGCTTTGTTCGTGGCTTCGCGGCCTGATGCACTAAGGCCGTAGGTCACTGTTCGTTCGTTTCATCTATCCTTCTTTTTCGCTCCGTCTTATATTCCTGTTGCCTTTGCTTGCTTGACACATTAACCTTACTTCGTGATCTCAGTCAGCCGGATTTGCAAGTTTATGTATTACACATACTTTATTGTCATTCAGCATCTAACGCGAATATGTGTATAGGCGTGGCTTATAACTAACTGCAGCGCGTAAAGGTGAATAATTTAGGACGCAGGTTACAACACCGCTCCCCCCTATTGGAAAAGAAAACGGAAGGCACGTTAAGTCTTTCGCAATTAAATAATTACAATAATATAACAAATAAGATACAATTATATGTGTTCCCGTGGTGACATTTTTTTTTTCTATACAAATCGTGTATGTAAATGCTGCGGTCCCCTTTTTTCATGTCGATGGGTTACTAGCGTTTGCGATTTTCTCTTATGTTTAATGCCCATATGTGTGGGAGATTGTTTATATTAAATAATTATTGCGCAGCTCATGTAGGGAATGATGTAGCTGTGCGTAAAATAATGGGTTTTGTCGTTTTTTAAATCTAGACTTATATCTTTCAATTTGGTACTGTAATTTTAATAAGTCCGTCAGGATTGTGGAATTTTTCTTGTAGATTTTAATTTGTTGTATTTATTTTTCTTTTATCCTCTACATGAATCACTACTGTATTTGGTTTCGTTAGAAGGTTAGATTTGTATCAAGGTAAATATGCTGGAATTGTGTTTCCTTCATCGTACCAGGAGCAGCTAGAGTTAATGTCGTTTGTGGAACTACATTTCCTGATGTGGCTTTTTCATCAAATCTTGATCTTATATTTGGCTATTTTTTTACTTTTGACAAGATATAGAAATTGTTTTTTCGCAGGGTTGTCCGAGTATAATCTGAATGTGAATATTTCAAAGGAATATGAGTCAGTTACATTAGTACTAATATTTTTGTGCTTATATTTGGTACGAATGGTCATGATCGCGCGTATATTTGTATTTGTACGGTGATTCGCGAAATTTATTTGATATACCGGATTATTTTGTTCACTTACATATGTGGTTTGGGATTGTGCACACACTGATAGTCGTAAAATCTGATCCCAGCCTTTGATTTACGGCATTTTGATTTTTCCAGCCGTCCACTTGTATACATTTCTCTATCTCAAGAACCCACACCTCTACGCTTGTCGCGCCTAACTCATTCAGCCAATCATATATCCACCTAAAACTATGAGACACTCACGCTCCACCCTTTAGCCCTTCCATATTCATATCTCCAAAAACTAACTGTCTCCTCCCACGATCTTTGCTAATGGCTGAGACTTTTTCCCACTAAGACCAATCCACCCCTTCCTCAAAGGCCATCTCTCTACCCACCCTGATAGCTTCTGCCTCCGATTATTACTATAAAAACCGCGGTAATCCGCCTCCGCGGCCACTTCTACTGCTACTTCTACTTCAACTTCTACCGTTACTTCTATTCTGAGAGACAGAAAGAACAGATTCACGTTTCGTAGATTCTAGTTTCAAAAAATCAGACTTGTAAAAACACGTCCTTAGACTCAAATTCGTCTTCGGTTTTGTTTCGGTACTACATATTCTTTTACGTCCTCTGTTTTATTTATTTATTTTTGGGACTAAAAAAAAAATAAAAAGTTTGAATCACTGCTATTGTGCCATAATTGGACAATTGGAAGGGAGTGGACGAGCACAACGTGACCTATCGAGCAGGAGCTACCAAACATCAATTTTATTTTTGCTCACCTTCAGGATAACAGGGAGTCAGCAGTAAGTTCTGTTTTTTTTTTGCTTCTACCTTTTCTACCACCATCTATTAATTCCCCATATTATTGAAATCCGTTTTAGTGGGTCATTATAACAACATAGGGATAACCCTCCACCACGTTTTCCGAACTATCCACTCCCTTAAATTCACCCGACCACTCACGCTCCCCCTCACCCGACTAATTCTTTACTCATATTCCTACCTGTTTTTATTATTTCCTCCTTCTTTCACTTCTCATACATACACACATACACATACACAGTCATTCCTCAACTGTATTGAACCGCGCCGTAATTCATTTTGTTATTTTAATAAATCTGTTTATATTTCATTCTTTTTCCAATTGATTTCAAAATCACATATACCCTTCCAACAGTCAACTCATGGTCCTATCCCCGGTAAAGGGATTCGCGTCCCTGACCGAAAAACGGACCACTCGTCGTACGTCGGTGCCCGAGTAAAGGGACCCGTCGGGTCCCTGACCCGTTCACTGACACGCGTGTACGAACGAGGTTCGCCTTACTCGCGAACGAAAGGGTTGCGTTCCTCCTCTAGGACGTAACATTTATATGGGAGAAAATTCACACTTGTAACGGACCATAAACCATTGATGTGGTTTAAAAATGCTCAGGATACGAAAATGCGAATACTTCGATGGAGACTAGAATTAGCCGAATACGATTACAAAATAGTTTATAAAACCGGAAAAACAAATGTAAACGCAGACGCCTTATCGAGAAACCCAGTAGACTCACCTTTAACGGACTGCAAGGTGATTAACACTAGAAATAAATTTAATCCGAATAATCCACAAGATGCCGAAGCCATCTGCATTTTAGAAGAGGACGATAATCCTGAAGAATCAGACGAGGACGATGTTAATATGACGTACTTATAAGAGGATCACGTTCGAATCGAAGACTTTGACGAAGAGGAAATACTCGGAACCAATTCAATTGATAACCAATCACAATCAAAGAAGACAAGCACAAACACGTAGCACGAACAAACTGATAGCCACCATATATGAGAAATCCGTATGAAACCTATCCGCTCGAAGATCCGAACCAAACTGAAAATTTTCCCACCGACTCTATATCCTTCACGCCTGAAGAGTTAGCCGAATCTCCGAGTATACATGTAACTGACGCACTAGTTCACGCATCCGATTCGCCTACGGAACAAATTGAAGAACAAAAGTTAGAAAAGAAGTCCGCTGAAACCTTTCGGCCTATGCTAACTCGAAGTCGAGCTAAGCAAAAAACCGGGGTTATAGATGAAGAACCTGTAAGCGCAAAAAAGCGGCGACGACCGCCGAAGCCTTTACCTGAGGATACCGATGACAGCGACGCTGAACCGCCAATGATTATTACAAAAAATTCACAGAACACCGACCTCCAAACCAAAAGGAAAAATTTAATTGAGTTAGAGATGCCCATTTTTTACGCAGGGATAATTTGCTATATTTTACAGATACCTCAGGAAATCCTATCGATTCGATAACTAAAAAGTTATTCGAGAGACAAGAAATATCGAAATTGGCAGATTTATCGGTTAGCGTACCTAAACTAATAAAGAAGACTAAACGATATCATATCATTCTCCCCATCAGCGAAGATCTGACCGAAGGACCGACAATGATATTAACCAACATAAGCAAAGCAGCTATCAACTTACGGAAAATAACTGAAGAATTGAATCTTGCGAGCATCAGTATCGTTATAAATGAACACATATTAAATGTACCTTGGAATGACATTAAAACAAATTTCAAATTGCATTTTCAGGCTCCAACACAAGAATAATTATCTGTAAAGGGCTAATCAAATATCCACCAAAAGGTATACAAGAAGCTATACTCCAAGAGATGCATTGCATCTCTCCAGTGGGAGGATATAGAGGAGTAACTAAGACTTACAACCGAATCCGCCAAAATTACTACTGGGAGAACATGAAAGAAGAAATCCGACGATACATTCAACAATGCTTGCAGTGTCAATTAAAGAAATTGGTTCGAGTAAAGACAAAACAACCCATGATAATAACCGATACCCCAGGATAGACATTCGACAAAATAGCAATGGACATCGTAG
Source organism: Harpegnathos saltator (assembly GCF_003227715.2). Lineage (NCBI taxonomy): Eukaryota > Metazoa > Arthropoda > Insecta > Hymenoptera > Formicidae > Harpegnathos > Harpegnathos saltator. The sequence continues at coordinate 148,343 of NW_020230515.1, read as the reverse complement.
GACCGCTGTCTCGTACTAAAACAGGTAACAAATATACAGGGTGCACGATTTATCTGAAGACATTGAAATATGTCGAGAACTATGCATTGGATAAAAAAAAAGTGATTAATGAAAGTTGTTAGTCTCGAAGGGGGACATCCAATGATACCAAACTCGACCTCCCACTCCACCCCCTGGGGGTGGGGGTTAGGGGAAACTTTGAAATCTTAAATGGAAACCCCCATTTTTTATTGCAGATACGGATTCTACGCCACAAAATACGTAAATTTTGTCCGAAATTTTTTTTTATTCGCGATAGATGGCGCTGTAATCGCAAAAATTATATTTTCCGCAATTCTCCAGAAATGATCATTGGATTGAGAAATAAAAATACCTATTCAATATTTTTAAAGAACATAATAAAAATTATTCCCCCCCCATCCTCTCGGGGTAGGGTGGGTGATAACGTTCAAATCTCAAATGGGGACCCACATTTTTCATTGCAGAATTAGATTGTACGTGAAATTTTTATTGAAACAATTTTTTTAATTCGTGGTAGATAGCGTTGAACTTTTCCGAGAAACTACTTTTAGCGTTACACAGGAACAACGACGAGGACGTAGTAGTTTTATGTTTCCTTCGGGTGCTTTTTTAATGTGAGTCCCCTTGCCTCTCACTGTTCAATTAATTAGAGTAAGTGTTCGAAATTTTTACCTTCAACTTCAATACACTTATTGATCCTTTTTTCAAATGACTGTACACAGGATAGAAGCATATCTGCGGGAGTTTCAGCGCAAGTTCGGTTCCCATTTGAGATTTGAACGTTATCACCCACCCTACCCCGAGAGGATGGGGGGGGGGAATAACTTTTATTATGTTCTTTAAAAATATTGAACAGGTATTTTTATTTCTCAATCTAATGATCATTTCTGAAGAATTGCGAAAAATATAATTTTTTGCGATTACAGCGCCATCTATCACGAATAAAAAAAAGTTTCGGACAAAATTTACGTATTTTGTGGCGTAGAATCCGTATCTGCAATAAAAAATGGGGGTTTCCATTTAAGATTTCAAAGTTTCCCCCAACCCCCACCCCCAGAGGGTGGGGTGGGAGGTCGAGTTTGGTATCATTGGATGTCCCCCTTCGAGACTAACAACTTTCATTAACCACTTTTTTTATCCAATGCATAGTTCTCGAGATATTTCAATGTCTTCAGATAAATCGTGCACCCTGTATATTCACAATGTAAGATCTATTAAGCAAATTCTGCCTAGCTGTGCTGTTACCTGACCAAACCGCTGCTACAATAGCCGACAAATTTGTGAAGAGGTTTATCACCATTTTTGGACCACCCAAGGCTGTACTTACGGACCAAGGCAGAAACTTCATTAGTGATTTAATGAGAAAATTGGCCAGATACTACAGAATACGAAAATTTCGCACCACCGCCTTTCATCCTCAATCAGACAGCACACTCGAAAGATCTCATCACGCATTGGGAGAATACCTGAAACAATATGCCAGCGACGAAAAAGAATGGGACGAATGGGTAGACTTAGCTATCCATAATTATAACACTAGCATACACGAAAGAACTAAACATACGAATTAGTTTTAGGGAGACCTGCACGAATACCTTCAAACGAACCACTACTTGAAGACGACAAAATTAGGACATACGACAATTATCTGATACAATTATTTACTAGATTAGATCAAATTCAAACAAGAGCAAATAATAATTTAGTAGAAGCCAAAGAAAAATAAAAAATTCGTTACGATAAAAAAATTATTCCCCAGATATTTAAACCTGGAAATCAGGTATTTTTGTTAAAAGGACCCAAACCTGGGAAATTTGGAGATCAATATACGGGACTGCACGAAGTATTAGAAATAGTAAATAGAAACAATATCAAAATCAAACTGAAGAAAAACAGTCGTATCGTACATCCGAACAGACTTCGAATTTCTTATATTACCCCAACTCCAAAAGCAAGCTGAAACACCTGGAAAATTTTCAACACTCATTACTCAAGTAATTACAACTTTCAGATATATCGCAGATTTAGCGCAATCATCTTCTTTCTATACCTACTACATCTTCCGGTTGGCAAGGGAATAATCGGATATGACTGTGGCTCTGCTTCTTCAAACATCACTACTGTATCACTTTTGACCATTGAAGAATGTGACATACCACCACAAAAAGTCAATTCCACCAAGTTAAAACTCCAACTATTACAAGCCAATGATCTTCATTTTGTAATGGTAAGACAATGCAAGATGGAAATAGACCGCATCGTGAAAAGATGTGGAATGCACTCTCATACTATGGAGGTAACAAATGGCAAATACGCATATATACAGGAAACACCTCGTCAAGCATGTTTACATATGCATTGATATGGTACAGCTAGAATAAGAAACCACATATATAACAGGACTGAAAATTAACCAAACCATAAGTAGGCCAGTAACTTTGGCAGGAAAAGTCGAGAACGATGGTACATGTTACGGAAGCGCTTTGTCGTGGCCTTCGCGCCTGATGCACTAAGGCCGGTTAGGTTTCATGTTCGTTCGTCCTTCTATCTATCCTTCTTTTTCGGCTCCAGTCTTATATATCCTGGTGCCTTTGCTATGACTGACACATTAACCTACTTTCGTGATCTCAGTCAGCGGAGTTGCAAGTTTATGTATTACACATACTTTATGGTATCAGCACTCTAACCGAATTGTGTAAGGCGTGCTTACTAACTAACTGCAGCGTAAGGTGGAATAATTAGGACGCGGTTACAACACCCTCCCCCTATTGGGAAAAGAAAACGGAGGCACGACGTTTTCGCATTAAATAATTACAATAATTATACAAATAGATACAATTATATGTGTTCCTGGTGACAGTTTTTTTTTTTTATACAATCGTGTCATGTTAATGCTGGGTCCCCCTTTTTTTCATGTCGATGGGTTACTGCGTTTGCGTTTTCTTAGTTGGTTAATGACCCATATGGTGGAGATTGTTATTATTAAAATAATTATGCAGCTCATCGTAGGGAAAATGATGTAGCTGTGCGTAAATAATGGGTTTTGTCTGTTTTTTAAATCTAGACTTATATCTTCTAATTTGGTACTTAATTTTAATAATTCGTCAGGATGTGGAATTTTCTTTAGATTTAATTGTTGTATTTTATTCTTGTATTCCTCTACTATTACTACTAGTGATTTGGTTTCTAGAAAGGTTAGATTGTAATCAGGTAAATATGCTGGAATTGTGTTTCCCTTCATCGTACCAGGAGCAGCTAGAGTTATGTCGTCTTGTGAACTTACATTCCTGATGTGCTTTTCATCAATCTTGATCTTATAAGTTTGGCTAATTTTTTGACTTTTGGACAAGATATAGAAATTGTTTTTTCGCAGGGTGTCGAGTATAATCATGAATGTGAATATTTCAAAGGAATAATGATCGTACAATTAGTACTAATATATTTTGTGCTATGATTTTGTACGAATGGTCATGATCGCGCGTATATTTGTATTTCGTACGGTGATTCGGAATTTATTTGATATACCGGATTATTTTGTTCACTTACATATGTGGTTTGGGATTGTGCACATTTATCTAGATCTTGTTCAGTTAATATCATATATGTATATTCGTCCTTGTCGATTGCTACCGTGAAGTAATTAATATCGGCTAAAGCGAAAATATTGCTATGGTCGAGTATAGGTATTGGGGTTACATGTAATATGTCATAAGCGGGGTAGGTGACTAGTGGAATCCGTAAAATAGTAAAAAGGTATCCGTTCTTATAATAAACGCTTACAGTTATCAGTTTTTCTATTTCTAACCAATTTCCTATACCTATTGCAAATGGAAAATATGTCCCTTGTGGTAATTTAAGCGAGGTTTCCTTAAGTTTAGCTATTACATCGGCAACAGGTGTTAAGTGTAGGTGTAATACTCCATGTCTTAAATGCAGTAAATATTCTATCACGTTTTCTATGTCTCGCATTAAATGAGCAATAATCATATTTATGACGGCGAAATGTTCGTCTATTTCGTCTCGTACTAGTTCTTGACGCTGTTCTAATTGAATTTTGTGCATGTGGTTTACTAAAATTTCTTCGTTATGACTTAAGGTAGTCTTTAGATTTCCTAGGTGAGCTATAGTCGCGTTCAAGATTTCGATTTGGTGTTTTTGAGAATGTTGTAGAATCTGTTGGTTATTGCTCAGTAAATGCATCTGTTCGGTAATGATTTTTTCGTCATTCGCATCCATTGTTCCAAATAATATTTTTGCTATGGATCCTATTCCGTCTATCATTCCACGTCGCAGATTAACCTGTGGTTTATATATTAGATCGATGCTTTTTAGTAAGTTCGTTACCTATTCGATGTCTATTCCTATAACGATGTACAGATTGTAGCAAAGGGTTCTCACAGTATTTCCTATATTCGGCTTGCTGCATATTTTTTTGTCTGATTGGCGTATTTTTGAAGTCTGCTCACTCTAGTGTTCAGAAAGTGTATCTCCAACTTGATCACTAATTTCTATATTGATGTGGTTTTGTACAAAACCCCAATTTTTTCGAAGTAGATTCCGGGATTATGTTGAAATTCCTGTATCTCGTATGCTGGGTCGAAACTGGGTTCTGTAGCAGTTAGTTTTGTCGTCTCAAGGATTAATGCCCTATAGTTGGACAGAAAGAGGTGTTTCGGAATTTCCCTTTGCTCTCGTGTTTTAGGTTAGTGATCAATGAAAAATTTTAATCTATTCACATGGGTGCGTATTGTTTTTCGTCCCTTTTTTATCGTATAATTTACATCAGAATTTTTCTCAATTATTTCATACGGTCCTATCCATAACGTATCTAGTTTTTTCGATCGTCTTCTCCGGACGGTTTCATCGTATAATACTTTATCATTAATTTTAAACGTGACTTCTTTAGTTCTTTTATCGTAGTATGCCTTGCTTTTCTGTTTTTCCCGTTTAAGGTGTTCCTTGGCTGTTTGGTTTGCAGCTCGCAATCTTTCTTTGACTTCCTCAGCGTAGTCGCCAAGGGTGTAGGAGGATTTGGGAGGTCCCCTGGACGATCTCTAGATCGGGGAGATCAGGAGGTCGTCCGGGGGACTAGGGGGGTTTGGGTTCGGTGCTCGCTGGCACCGGCCCAAAAACTGGCGGCAGCCGGGGGGCTGATAGTCGGCTGGGGGCGCAGATACGGACACTGGAGGACCGGCCCCTCCAGTGTTACAAGTGCTTGCACTTTGGTCACATGACAGCGACCTGCCAGACCGATAATGGTCTGGTAGGCCGCTGCTTCAGGTGCGGAGGGGCCGGTCACGTAGCACAGGGGTGCGCCACGGCGGTACGGTACCCCCTGTGCGACAAAGAGGGGAGGGAAGCCGGTCACCGAATGGGCGCGCCTGTAAGGCGGTCCCCCGGACTGCCCCAAGAGGAGGGGTACTTCCTCCTCGTAAGAGGAGGAGAAAGAAGAAGACGGCGCGCGGGGGGGGGCTGCTGTCCAGCCGCAGCCTCCTGGCGATGCCGCCAAAATGGCGCGACAACCGGTCGCCGGCCCGAGCCGGACCGGTGGGAAGGGATGAGGGCGACGGAGGCTGGAGCGATTCAGCCTCCGCCGCCCACGGATCAGGTAGGCCTAGGGGTGGGAGGAGCGTCGGCCGCTCCTACTGCATCGGACTCTCCTCCGGCGGTTAGGCCGGAGGGGGTCTCCGGGGCGGAAGCTGAAATGGAGGTCGAGGCCTCAGTCTCCCTCCTAGCGGAGGCGGGGTGGGAGGAGTGGGGGGTAATGAGCACGAGTAGCTCTCTCCACCCACTCCCTCACCCCAGGCCCATGGGATCTGCCAGTGCGGTAGTGGCCTCGCAGTGCTAGAGGCCCCCGCACCGGGACCCATGGGCCAGGTAGGAGCGGTCAGGGGTGGGCCGACCCCTTGTCGGAACACCCCTGACTGCGCTAGGAGGGACAGCTTCCCCCCAGGGTGACCCCCGACTCCGGTTTTGGTACGGAGAAGGAGGGAGCCCTGGGGGGGGAAGACCCACCCCCAGGGGGGTGGGTGCTACAGGGTCCCCCTCGGTTCCTCACCGAGGGGGGGGTTGGGGGCCCCATTGGGACCCTCACACACCTTTTACCCCCCCGTGGGCGCCACCTTGATGTGGTGGAGGGGCTTGTGTGCCTTGATGAGGTACAGAGCTGTGCCGGCGGGGGTTTCGACCCCTGGCAGGTTCTACCATGCCGGAGAGATCTGTACTGAGAGGCCAGACAAAAAGCGTCCTTATTCACTCTCGGAGGGGCAGCTGCCTCCGAGTTTCATACAGGGACCGGAGGACCGTACTTGTACGATCCAAAGGACCCTACAGCGCGGGCAGAACGGGCTCGTGAGCCGGGTGAAGGCAACTGTTCTAGGGGAAGGAAAACCCTGATTGCAAACCCGTACTTCTCAGGACGTATAACCCGACACAATTGCGAGGGGCCAGGGTGCTTCAGCATTCTGGTACAGGGGGCTCAGGCATCCCCGGCAGACCCTAGCCTATTACACCGTAAGCCTAGGTCATGTCTCTGGGGCCGGGGGTCTTGCCTTAATTGGCCGGACCGCGAGGCGGGTCCTCTATAAAACACCACGTAATCCTACGGTTGAGGCATGCCACGCTTATGGGATGAATGGCAGGTACGTGACCTGTCGCTAGTGGTTCCTCACCCTGGGCACCTGGCGAACCCAGGGGACATGCTAGCCTTACCCCGAGTAATGCGGGGGCTCTACCCGGGGTCGACGCCCACTTCCCGCCGTTCTCGTGGGAGTTAATATGGATTCTCGATTTTTTAAACAACAAAACTCCGAGCTCTCGGGCTCTAAACCCTTGGGCTCAACGATCCTAACGGACGGGCGTAGCAGCCCATCCAAGGATCGACCACCCCTCGTGGGTGATTTTTCAGTAGGGATGGGGGCTTTGCAAGAGGTGGAGAGAATCCGCCAGGCGGAAGCCTCCTCCCCTCCCCCCGGGGAGGATGAGCCGGTGGACTCCAGAGGGCTAGCTCCTTGAGTGCCGTCTATAACTGAGGACCGACCACCGTCCTCAATACAGCACCTCCCTGACCGCGGGGATGGTGCGGTGAGCCCGCCGGTTAGGATGACGCGGACGGCTACCCAGCGTGGGATAGCAGGGGTAGCGGTGTCCGGGGAGAAAACCCCAATGGTAAGGACCAGCAGACCGGGACCCCTCTGCTCTAAACAAGAGCAGAAGCAGAAAGGGACAGAAGGGACCGACGGAGTAGTGGGGGCGTCGGGGCGTACCACCGGTGTGGTGGTGCGCTCCGACGTTCTGCTCCCGCAGGGTAGCAGAATGCAGGTCCGGGCTCCTGACGGGACATTGCCGGGTCCAAAAGTGGAAGCCGGCAAACAGAGGGACACCGGAGGAGGCAGAAAAAGGATGTGGGAGGCCACCGGTACTAGTGGCAGCTCCTCAGGCAGGGAAACTCCAATCCTGGAGCCAACTAGGAGGGGAATTAGCAGACAACCCACCACGGGCGAAAGGGTGAGTACAAAGAAGAAGAAGGAGACAGAAATGGAGAGGAAGAGGGAGGAGGAGAATATAAAATTGGAGCAAGATATCAGAATCCTCCTCGACACGGACATGTTTCGTTCGCTAGAGGACAAGCGCCCGGTCGAGGAGGTATACAGAGACAATGCCACAATTAATCTCCTCAGAGAGGCCAGGGTGGCAGAACTGGCCTCGGAGGTGGGCCGAGCCTTGGGCGCGGTTCGGTTAGTCTCGCGAAGGTCCCGCACCTTGAAAGGGACCTTCGTGGGACTACTGAACCGCGCGGTGGCCACCTCCGAGGCGGTGATGGCCACCCTACTGGCTCGAACGGCGGAACTCGACAGTCGGGGGGAGGAACCCACAGAGACTAAGAGAGAGGCAGAAGAGCTCAGGACAGAGCTGAAAAAGCTCAGAGTTGAGAATAGGAGGCTGGGCGAGGAACTAGAGGCCTTAAAGGCCTCCATCTCCTCGGCCCACGCCCCTCTCCCCTCTTTGCTCCCCAGGGGGAGAAAATTGTCATATGCGGAGGCGGCAGGGGGGTCGACATCGACTTCGATGTCGGAGGAGGAGGACGACAAAGCCAGGAGAGAGGACAGGAGGAGGAAGAAGAAGAAGAGGAGGAGGGAAGCCAACCCTCCCTCCCTTCCTCCTCCTCCTCAGAAAGGGAAAGAATAGGGACGGATGACGGCAGAAATCCCGTCATACGACGACAACCCGCCAGAGCACCCACCATCACCAACGTGGAGACCCGAAAATACGGAGGAGGAGCTGGACGCCGCCATGGTCGTCTCGGCCCGCAATGCCTGCAGCCACGGGGAGGAGCTCCGCCGCATGAGGGCGGAGCTCGACTCCTTAATGGCGGCGGGCGGGGGGGGCCGGGCGGCCGTGGCGGTGGCTCCAGCCACGATCACGACCCAGGTGGACACCCAGGCACTGCGGACATCAGTGGAGCTGAAAGGGTCCAAAGAGGGAAGAAGAAAGGAAAAGAGGAAGAGGCAGAAGAAGAGGAAGAAGGAAAGGGATAGGAAAATGAAGGAGGAAGAGAAAAGGGCCCGAGAGAACGGAAAAGGAACGCCAGCGAGGGAGCTGTTAAAAGTGATCCGACGGCCAACCGGACCCCAGCAGGAGCCGGCGAGGACTAACGAGCCCATGTGGTCCCAAGTGGTGGGGAGGAAGGCGGGACTCCCTCCTCCCCTGCCGCCCCCCACCTAAACAGAAGGCCGGGAGGGGGAAGTCGGCGGCGGTGTCGGGCAGGCCAAAGCCGCCTCGCTCAGCGGCCGTCACCGTAACGTGCCCCGACGGAAGATATGAAGAATTTATGCTGGAGGCCAGGCGCCGTATCAGGCCGGCGGACTTGGGGATCAACGCGTCCCTGAGAGTCCGCCGGGCCCTGAACGGAGCTATGCTCATTGAGGTGCCTGGCCTCAATGTCGGGGCGTCCGCCGACCGGCTTGCGGAGGAACTCCGCGGCGGTCAAGGGCCCCGGTTATCGCGTCCAGCAGCCGGCAAAATTCGCTGCATTGCAGATAGCTGGCCTGGACGCGACGACCGGGGCCGAGGAGGTGACGGCCGCGGTAGCCCTCGCTGGGGGATGCACGCCCGAGGAGGTTTCCTCGGGTGTGATGAGCGTCTCCCAGCGGGGGATCGGAGCATTGGTGGTGCGATGTCCGCTGGCGGCGGCCGCTAAGGTCGCTATCGCGGAGCGGGTTCCAATAGGTTGGACCCGCGCCGGGGTGACAGCGCTGCCCGCTCGCGCAACATTGTGCTACCGTTGTTTGGAACGGGGGCACGTGCGCGAGCGGTGCAAAAGCGCCGTCGACCGCAGCGATACGTGTTATTGTTGCGGTAACCCTGGCCACCGCGTCAAGGGATGCGTGGCGGCGGTGCGCTGCCCGGTGTGTGCCGAGGCGGGCAGGCCCTCCGGTCATAAGATCGGAGGGCCTGCCCGCCTCCCGGAGGGAGGAGAAGGGTCAAGAAGAAAGGAGAAGGGGAAAAGGGGAAGGGAGCCACTAGCGAGAGGGAGACCCGAACCACCACCGCCGGAGGGGAACCGGACCTGAATAAGCCCACGGAGGGGAGTCGATCAGCCTCCCCCCGCTGATAGAAGGAACCGAAGTGAGTCCGGCCCCTACCTCGGGATAGTCCAGGAGGAGAAGGAGGTAATCGTCGGGGACCTAATCAACCTGGACCTGGACTGGCAGCCGGAGCCGGAGAGACCCCTACCCCGAAGCAAGAGGAGAGGGGAGGAGGAAGACGATATGACCGAGGAAGACCTGGAGAAGGAGACCTAGGCGACGAAGGTAAGGAAGGTGGAGCCCTCGGGCACGCCTCCAACGAAAGTAGACAGGAGGAAGTCGGTGGGAGCGCTGCCCCCGACTCCCCTACAGGATGGTTCCCCCTCGTTCCCCCCAGAGGAGGAAGCCACACAGGCAGGGACCCCCCATGTCTCCGAGGAGACACCTGTATTAGAAGCCACCAAGGCCGGAGCCTCCTCCGGGGAGACCGGGACGGCGAAGCCGTCCGAGATCTTCCAGGAGGAGGTGGATGTAGGCAGCCCGGAGGAGGCGTGCAAAGCTTAGCCTTCGCGCTACTCCGGGCCCTACAGGCCAACCTCGGCCACGGCGCCCGGGCTCAGGATCTCTGCCTGCAGAGAATGACTGAGCTAGGCGCCGGGCTGGGGATGGTCGCCGAGCCGTACTGGGTGCCGGTTTCCAGTAAAAACTGGTTCGGCAGCTCGGACGGCTCGGTGGCCATGGTGGCGAACCCTGCGGCAGGGACCCCTCCCTGTACTTTCAGGAAGAACGGGTCCTCATACGTGGCTGTCGATTGGGGGCTTATCACTGTAGTGGGGGTGTATCTCCCCCACCGCAGGAACAAGGCTGGTCTTAGTTAGCTCGCCCCAGTGAAGAGGGTCCTCGACAGGATCGGGGAACTGGTACGTAGGTGCCATCCCCGACCTGTCGTGATTGCCAGGGACTTCAACGCCCACTCGGAAGGGTGGGGTTGCAGTCCCCGGCAAAGGGACCCTCGGGGCGAGTCTGTGACCGGCTGGGCAGCGGGGTTGGGCCTCTTGTTAATGAACAGGGGCTCAACCAGCACCTGTATGCGGCCGGGAGGGAGGTCGGTCATAGATTTGACCTGGGCCCCCCTCGGACCACCCCCTCGGCCGCGGGGATGTTCCAGGAATGGAGGGTGGAGGCGGAGGGCGAATCGCTGTCTGATCACAGACATATAGCGTGGGCCCTCCGCTTCTCCAAACCCGCACAGGTGTTGGCCCGCTGCCCAAGGGAGGGGAACTTTCCCCTCCCCAAAAGATGGGCCCTTAATCGACTCGATTCGGACAGGTTTCGGGCGGCCGTCCTTGCGGCCACCTGGCACCTAGACGTGGGGCCAATTGAGTGGGACCTCAGCCCCGCGAACAGGGCTGGGGAAATAGTGAGCATTGTGGCGTCGGCATGCGACGTCGCGATGCCCTAATCCCACCCCCGCCGGCGTCGGGCCATGTACTGGTGGACGGAGGAGCTGGAGGCGCTCCGAGACTCCTCCGTCCATGCCAGACGTGAGTACTGTCGGGCACGGCGACGAGGCGGGGATGTCGCAAGGACAAAAGAGGGCTACCTGAATGCCAGGAAAGCCCTCAAGGTCGCCATCGTCGAGGCTAAGCGAGCGGCCTGGGAACGGATGGCGTGCTCCCTGGACGATGATCCGTGGGGGCGCCCATATAAAAGAGTCATGGGAAAGATCCGACCATGGGCGCCCCCACCAATGGAGACATTAGACCGCCAGACCCTCGAGGGATTCCTGGATGCCCTCTTTCCGAGGGCAGAAGGGCCCCCCCCCAAAGATTCCGACCCCACCGTTGGGGGAGGGTGATTGGGACGAGGGCCTGGCGGTGAATCCAGAGGAGCTCACTGCGGCCAGAAAAAGGCTCGGGGCCAAGGGGAAAGCCCCTGGTCCCGACGGAATTCCTGGCCTGGCCTGGGCCCTCGCCCTCGGCGAGGAAAACCTGTCCGAAGCCACGCGCATTGTTTTTAGCAGATGTTTTAAGGAGGGGGTATTCCCCTCAGAGTGGAGGAGGGCCAGATTGGTCCTCCTCCCCAAGGAGGGCAAAGCACCCGGGAGTGTGTCGGCCTACAGGCCGATATGCCTGCTGGACGAGGCGGGCAAGATGCTGGAGCGCATCGTTGCCGACCGCCTCGTCCAGCATCTGTCTTCGGAGGGGCCGGATCTCCACGACCACTAATACGGGTTCAGGCCCGGAAGATCGACGTTGGATGCTATCCAATGCTTCCGGGACCTGACCCAGGCGGTCGTGGAGGAGGGCGGGGTGTTGTTGGCGGTTTCGTTGGACATAACGAATGCCTTCAACACCCTGCCCTGGCCGGAGATTGGGCGGGCCCTCGAACACCACGGGATGCCCGCCTATCTCCGGCGAATCATTTCGGCCTACTTCGGGGGCAGGGACCTCACCTTCCCGGTGGAGGGCGGGGTCCAGGGCCGGCGCGCAATGGAGCGCGGTGTTCCGCAGGGGTCGGTCCTCGGCCCCCTGCTATGGAACATCGCGTTCGACCGGGTGCTGCGCACTCCGCTTCCCCTCGGCTGCCACGTTGTCTGCTACGCGGACGACACATTAGTGGTAGCCGGGGGGGAGAGCCGGGGGGAAGCCCGCCTCCTAGCGGAGACGGCACTGGTATCGGTGGTGGGTACCATCAGAGACCTGGGTCTCAAGGTGGCGGCCCAAAAGACCCAAGCCGTGTTCTTTCACGGCAAGGGTCGGAGAGCGCCGCGGAGGGCGACCCGGGGATCGTAGATGGAGTTCACGTCCGCGTCGGGCCGACGATGAGATATCTCGGCCTGACGCTGGACAGCCGATGGAGCTTCGGACCCTACTTTAGAGATCTGGCCCTCAGGGTGCGCAAAGCAGGGCTGGCTGCTGCCAGCCTGACGCGCACCCAAGTGGACCCAGGCTAGAGAGCTCGCCGCCTGTACGTCACGGCGGTGCTCTCGATCGCCCTGTACGGGGCGCCCATATGGGCGCCCCAGCTGGGGGCCTGTCGTGGCGGCAAGCGCGCCCTGCGGCAGGCCCTCCGGCCTGTACTAATCAGGGCGATTCGGGGGTACCGGACCGTGTCGTACATGGCGGCGACGACCCTGGCCGGCGTTCCCCCTGTGGAGCTCCTAGCAGAGGAGACACCTCCTATACTGGAGGGTGAAGGAGCTCCACAGGGAAGGAAACGTGTCGGTCAGGGTCCTGAAGGGTCTGAGGCTCCAGGCCGAGGCCCGGACTCGGGAGAAATGGAGGGACCTTCTCTCCAATCCCCGGGGTCCGGGGCCAGCGACGGCCGAGGCTGTCCGCTCCTGCCTGTCCGAGTTGACAGGCAGGAGGGGACGTGGACTATCCTTCCGTCTGGCGCAGGTGCTGACCGGGCACGGCTGCTTCGATCGGTACCTGCGCCGGATAAGGAAGGAGCCCACCACCCGGTGCCACCACTGCCCCGCGCAGGAGGACACGGCGCATCACACCCTGGCCGCGTGCCCAGCATGGGCCGGGGAGCGCCGTGTCTTCGCCGGGGCGGTGGGATGCCGGGAGGGGGACATCTCGCTCCCGCACATGGTCAAAGCCATGTGCGGGAGCGAGGAGGTGTGGACAGCGGCGGTCTCCTTCTGTGAGACAGTAATGTCCCAGAAGGAGACCGCCGAGTGGGGGCGACGACCGTACCGGGGCGGCGGGGCCCCCCGGGGGTAGAGGGACGCGACAGCGGGCCAGAGGCAGCGCCGGCCGATGGGGGCTCCTCGATCCGAGAGGGTCTGGAGCTCCCTCGGCCGCCTCGGGCCCGCCACCGGTCGCAAGGGGGGGAGTAGGGGGGCGGCGAGACGCCTTCCCTGCTTTCCCCCCCGAGCGACCGGACAAGTAAGGACAGGGGGGAGCGGTGCCCCGGTTGGGGCTGGGCCCGCTCCCCTACAAATCCTCCCCTCCCTGACTAGCGGGGAGGGGGGTAAGGAGGGAGGGTGGATGTCCCCTCCCTCCTTGACAGGAGACACCAGAAGGCCAACCAGCGGGGGCAATCCCCGTCGGGGACCGCGCCCTGGATTCCCTTCGTGGAACAGTGCGGTACACAGGTGGCGAGGGGCTTCCGGAAGGGAGCCCTGGGGCCGGGGGTTGGGGAGGGAATACGGGAGTAGTTCCCCTGACTCCCCTCCTCACGGTCCGACAGGTAGACATCTCGCAGAGGTTTTAGTCGGTAAGAGTCCGACATACCCCCTCCCCCCCAAGGGAAGGGGGTATCCATGATGGATTTCCCCTGCGTGACCAACAAAAAAAAAAGAAGAGAGTTTGGGAGGTTGTAATATAGCGGATGGTAGGAGGGCCTGATGTCCATATATTTATTCAAATGGAGTAAAATTCGTACTTGTATGTGGTGTAGTGTTATAGGTGAACATAGCATAAGGTATCCATTTGTCCCAGTCAGTTTGATCCGCGTTAATATAATATCGCAGGTATTCAGCTAGTGTTCTATGAGATCGTTCTAGCGAGCCATTACTCTGGGGATGGTTGCACTTGTTTGAGTCTTTTGTTTGAATCTTTTCGATTTTTAATAATTTGCAAACATTCTTGAATATATTGCTTAAAAAATTTGTTCCTTGGTCGGTTAATACTTTGTCGGATATTCCGTACTCGAGTATAATTTTGGTCATGAATTCCTCAGCAATAATAGATGCTTTTTGATTCGGAATTGGGACTGCTTTACTGAATTTTGTTAGATTGTCTTGGAAAGTTAGTAAATATTTATTTCCATTATTAGTTACCGTTAAAGGTCCTACAATGTCTAGAACGCATTTCTCAAATGGCTTATCAGGAGTATCGGTGAGCACTAAAGGTGATTTGATACGAGGCGCTAATTTATTCTTCTGGCAATAGATGCATTGGTTAATGTAATTTTTTATATCCGTTGTGATATTTTCCCAGTTATGATTTAGTCGAAGCCTATTCAATGTGCGTTATACGCCTTGATGTCCTCCTAAAGGGGCATCGTGGTATTCATATAATAATTGCCTTTTTTCTTCTTTACTATAGGTTCGTGTAGCACCAGGCTCTTCTTTTTCTTAGTTTTGGATAGTGTCTTCTTTACTTTCGGTACTTACTTTAAGGATAGGTGGGGCGACATTTCTGCTTAGAGCATCAGCATTCAAATTTGCTTTACCTGGCTTGTGGATGATTTCGTAATTGTATTCTTCTAGTTTTAGTCTTCATCGTACTAATCTTGATCCAGGATCGGTAACATTGAATAGCCATGTCAAGGGTTTGTGGTCGGTAACTATTTTAAACTTGGTCCCATATAAATAAGGTCGGAAATGTTTAACAGCCCACACGATTGCTAAAAGTTCCTTTTCGGTAGTATTATAGTTCTGTTCTGCCCGAGATAGTACTCGACTGGCGTATGAGATAGGACGATCACGCCCTATTGGTCCTTGCGACAATATCGCTCCTATAGCATGATTGGAAGCATCGGTGGTGACAATAAATTCCTGGCTAAAATCAGGATATTTAAGGACGGGCGCTGTTGTGAGCTTTTCTTTTAAAGTGTCAAAAGCGTTTTGTTGCGCTGTGGTCCATATAAACTTTTCACCTTTTCTCACTAGTTTCGTGAGAGGTTTTGCTATATTCGAGAAGTTTTCAATGAATTTACGGTAATATCCTGCTAACCCGATGAATGATTGAACATCTTTTATTCTCATAGGAGTAGGAAAATTACGCACGGCTTCCAATTTCGAAGGATCTGGCTTAATCCCTTCATTGGTAATGATGTGCCCTAGATATATTACTTCCTTTCGGAGAAATTCGCATTTTTCGGGTTGTAGTTTGAGGTTGCAATCTCTTAAGGTTTGCATTACTTCCTTGAGCCTCTGATTGTGCTCTTGTAAGCTGGCTCCGTGTATAACTATATCGTCTAAATATCAGGTGTAGTAAAAAGAAATCCATTATTTTTGCATGAAATTGAAGGCTTTAATTACCATAGTTAGAATGATCTGATTTAAGTCAAATGCGCCGTTTTATTCGATAACTTGTTGCCATTTTGAAGGTAATTTCATTATGCCTCTCTCATAGAAGCCCTCGTCCCTATTGGCAAAAAATTGAGACAGTCGATTTTCACAAGCCTCTCTTGAAGCGAATTTTTCACCAGCAAAATTGTTCGCCATGGACAGGAACAGATGGTAATCACTTGGTGCCAGGTCCGGACTATAAGGTGGATGCATAAGAACTGCCCAACCAAGCTCCCGGAGCTTCTGGCGAGTCACTATCGATGTGTGTGGCCTGGCGTTGTCCTGATGGAACACAATTCCTCTCCTATTGGCCAAAGCTGGCCGCTTCTGGGCGATTGCTTCCTTCAGACGGTCCAATTGTTGACAGTACAGTTCCGAGTTAAGAGTTTTGCCGTAGGGAAGCAGCTCATAGTAGATAATTCCCTGCCAATCCCACCAAACGCACAGCAAAACCTTCCTGGCCGTCAATCCTGGCTTGGCCACCGTTTCCACCGGCTCACCGCGATTCGACCACGACCGTTTTCGCTTGACGTTGTCGTAAGTGATCCACTTTTTATCACCAGTGACCAACCGCTTCAGAAATGGGTCGATTTTGTTGCGATTCAGCAGCGATTCGCAGATGGAAATTCGGTCCATGAGGTTTTTTTTCGTTAACTCGTGTGGCACCCATACATCGAGCTTCTTTTTGTATCTAGTCTTATTCAAATGGTTCCAAAAGGTTTTTTGTGCAATCTTTAGCTCTTGGGCAATCGAAACAGTGCTTACATGACGGTCGGATTCGACAATGTCCATGATTTTATCAATATTTTCGACAATTGGCCTTCCAGTGCGTGGTGCATCTTTGACATCGAAATTACCGGAACGGAATCGACGAAACCAAAATTGCACGTGATTGGCTATTACAGTATCAGGACCATAAACACTATTCACATTTTCAGCCGCCTGGCTTGCGTTTTCGCCTTTATCGAAGAAAAACTGTAAAATATAGCATATTTTCTCTTTGCTAGTGTCCATCTTTGACGCGCGCTCAAACAAAACTGAGTCAACTAATCACAAAACTGTCACAAAAGTTTTTTTAGTACGAAATCTCATCTTTCTAACGCCATGTGGAACCCGATGGGACTTATATAACGCGAGATACAGATAACTAAAGTCATCTATTGGAAAAATAATGGATTTCTTTTTACTACACCTGATATACTAAGCACCGAAGTCCTTGAATTCCATGTAAGATGGAATTCATTAGCCGCTGAAATGTAGCGGGTGCGTTTCTCAAGCCGCTTCTCAAGCATTCGAATAAATTCATAATGCCCGTAAGGTGTGGAGAAAGCTGTCTTACCCTTGTCTTGCTCAGCTATGAGGATTTGATGGTATCCCGATGCGAGGTCCAATGTCGTAAAATATTTGGAGTTGCCTAGTTGATCCAATATATCCGATATATTAGGTAGAGGAAAGGAATCTCCAATAGTAAAGTCGTTCAGTTTTCGGAAGTCTACGACTACTCGCAATTTCTGTTCTGCGGTAGCGCCACTTTTCTTCGGCACTACTAATAAGGGTGCATTCCATTGACTGTTACTTGGACGTATAATACCGTTATGCAGCATTTCTTTTATTTGTCGATTTACCTCTAATTTGTGTTTTTCAGGTAATCGGTCAGGTCGAACGTTAACAGGTGCAATATCAATACGAGTAGTTATTTCATGTTCCATGCAGGTCAGAGATTCTCCTTCTAAGTGGAAAATATCTCGAAATTCTTCACAGATATATTCTATAGTCCTTTGTTCTTCGGGGTTCATATGTGTTAAACGTAGTTTCTTTATTCTTTCCGTGCGCGGTTGTAATATCCCACGTGACTTATGTTGCCGACTTTCAGGATTCGTAATAACATCGGATGCTTCTATTTTTTCTATGGTTACGTACGGTGTCGGAATCTCCATTGCTTTTTCGGTTAAGTTGATGACACTGATAGGACAGGTATTTTCATGTGGTTTTATTAAGCAGTTTCCAATAAATACGCCTGGTAATGCTTCTCGAGCCTGTACTATTCCTGTGATATTATGGCTAGTGTAAGCTTGTATAATTGTTTCACTCCGTGATGGTAAAATAATCTTATTACATGGATATAGTGTAAAAATGGCATTACGAATGTGTAACTGCCTTATATTATAATCGTAGGTGGCTCCGTATTTCTGCAATAAGTCTGCGCCTAGGATGCTATCATAACTGATAGGAAAGTCGTCAGGGACTATGTGGATTGAATGTTTTATTTCTTGGTCGGGTAACAATATGGTAGCTATAATTACGCCTAAAGTATCCGTTTTATGCCCGGTTACTCCCGAAACAGTGATTTTCTTATCGTGAATTAAGGTTTCCCCTTTTAAATTTCGTAATTTAAGTAACGTAATAGCAGATCCGGTATCCATTAATAAATCTGTCAAGGATCGTTTAGTTTCCTTTATTGGTATAGTAACTAAATTTAAACCGGTACAGATTTTCGTGGTCCCATCGGTATAGGACATTCGGTACTCATCCGCTGGGCGAGGAGGTTTAGTCATGGATACTTCTAATAAGTCTTCTTTGTTGTTATTATTATTTCTTGTGTTACTTGATTTCCACGCTCGTGGTGCGATATTAGCAGCTGTATGTTTTTTTATAAGTGCGTTCATTATTTTGGAACCAACATTCCTCGTCGTTATGTCCCGACTTTCTGCAACGTTTGCAGTATTTTTGCATTATATTTATGCGAGGTGTGTTGCTCGACTTAGGTAAGGAATATCGAGTCGGATTTCTGCTTACCCTGCAATCACGCTCATAATGACCGAGTTTGCCACATTTCGAACAATACGGAGTTCGGTTGCTGCGTATGTCTTGATTCAGCTTATGTTTTATGAATGGTCGGCTCAATCCTATTAATCGTTCTTCCGAACTGGCTCAGGCTATGGCTTCGTACAACGTACGATAGTTTTGTGAGCGAACGAGTAACTTAATGTCGTTATTCAGACCAATCTGATAGTTTTATAGCGCCTGTTTTTGTATAGTTTCTAAGATGACACGTTTTTGTTCCGTAGTGTGTCTTTGTCCATTTATCATGGATTCGTAAAGCTGCATTGCAAGTTTGTCGGTACGTAATCCGTACCCTTGCGCACTTTCGCCTACTCGTTGCTTCAAGGAATTAAATTCAATTTGTAAATGTGTCGTACTTTTCCTGGTAGAATAACATGTCTCTAATTCTTGTTTTAATTGCTCGAAATTTTGAATAGTCCTAGTGTCGAAATCTATCATAGCCTTGCCTTTCAGTTTAGTACATAATATTGCTTCGAGTAACATAGGTTCTTCCTCGGGATTAATATTATTCATAACGTAAGAACTTGCATTTAGAAATTCTTGTAGTTGACTCTGCGAAGTACCGTCAAATTCGGGTATTATATTTCGTGCTTCCTTTAGTTGCATATAATTAGAAGTACGCGAGTGGCGGTTTCGTACATCGTTGGTTGTTCGTCCATACGTCACGTTCATAGGACCATGACTTATCCGGTGATTATAGTGACTTTCCGCGAGTGCATGGATTTGTTCATTCATGTGACACATTTGTTGCCGCATCTGAGTTATAATATCCAAGAATATTTGTTCGCGTTGGATGTCGTAATCTCTATCCACGGTTGCTGCAGGAATTTGCTCATCTGCATTGTTTACTTGCGACCGGAGTTGGTTTATTTCATCATTGATAGCTGACTCAGTTATATTAGTCGGAGGAGATGCCATTGTATGGTTCCGAGATATTAGGAGGATAAGGCTTGACTATCTTCCCCGGATGCGCGCCTGTCTATCCGCGTATCTAGCCGGACAGGGAATAAGCTATCATCTAATTCGTTAAAGGGAAATTCGCGCTGCGTTACCACATGCTCGTGAGTTTCGGAAGAATCGCTATCATTGTACCGTGATTCTAAAGTTCTACGAACATTATCAGCGATGTCGCGGGTCGCGGCCTCGATTACACGCAACGAATTCAAGCTAGTATTTAATGAGCGAACGCTGAAAGACCGGAACGGTGCTAGCCTAGTATTTGGTAGTCGTCCCTCAGACATTCAAATTCGCAATAGGAGTCCTTAGCTGACTTACAATATTGCTGTTATATACATGTCTGCTTGATGCTGTCTTCCCCTAGCGGTGCGGTCCGTATCCGTCAACCCGTTGAGGTGAAACAACTCGAGGTGTACGCTCCTTTTCAGACCTTGCTGGTTCCGTGATTGTCCCGGAGAATACCGGTGATCTCTCGTGTACTGCCTGACGTGGTGTGGGAACCTCGGCTGCAGCTTATCGGGCTCCTGAGGTTCATCTTGTTTTGCCAATCCTTATTGGTATGACCTGGATGGTGCCTGTATCTCCGCGATGCTGACCAATATGCAGGTTGTTGAGCGATCCCATCGCTCCCACCAAATTTGTCGTGGCCTTCGCGCCTGATGCACTAAGGCCGGTTAGGTTTCGGGTTCGTTCGTGGTCTTAGGGATTGAGATCCCGAGCTTCGCTGGTCCAGGCGAGATAGAAGTAGTCGGTTGTACAAAAGGTGGTGTTTATTTGTTCCTCCTTACACTTGCGCTTACGTACTAACGTGGAATGACGGACCCGGATTTATACGTAACTAACGAGACGCTCAGTTCTCGGTTCAATCTTCTATCTATCTTTCTTTTTCGGCTCCAGTCTTATATATCCTGGTGCCTTTGATATGACTGACACAATAACCTACTTTCGTGATCTCAGTCAGCGGAGTTGCAAGTTTATATATTATACGTACTTTATAGTGTCAGTTCTAACCGAATTGTGTAAGGCGTGCTTACTAACTAACTGCAGCGTAAGGTGGAATAATTAGGACGCGGTTACAACAGCTTTCACTGACGATTATGGGAGCTGGACAAACGTCGTGGTATTAGCAAATATAAGAATCACACTACAAGAATACCTAGCCACTGTGAAGATCAACAATAATCAAGTTATACTCCGATCAGGAACTCACTGTGAACTAAAATCAGGTTACTGTACCGACATTGTGGGAAGTAACACCTATTGGGATGCCATTCCCGATGATTCGTGCAAAGGAAGCAGCTACGGAATTTTATTCGATGGATATGCTATCAAAATACAGGACAGCAATGATGCCGAATCTCAAACAATATATTCTATCTCTACACAAGATACTACCTTTGCCCTAGCAAGTAGAGGCGAGGTAAAGGCCTGCAGTTATCCCTTGGTAAAAACTGAGCATCCGAAACTATTCATCTTTGAAACTTTTACTGACCTGAGCATCTTTAAAAGGGTACACAACCCGGCAAACACAGACATCTTCACATACATGAATTCTAAATTTGTGTATGTAGAAAAACATTTCCGCACACAACTAAACCAGCTTTACAGGAATATATTATATCAGTAATGTTATCTCGAGCAGAAAATGTTACAAAACGCCCTAGCGATAGCAACTCAATCTCCAGATATATTTGCATATCATTTCATGAAAGCACCGAGTTACACTTCGATATTAGCCGGAGATAGCTCAGTGGTCTAGAGCAGTCGCCCGGCAAGCGAAAGACCCGGGTTCGATTCCCGGTCTAGCGACTACCGCGCTCTCGATATTTTTCTCTCCTCGGAACGAAAAATGAGATGCAGGTCCCGAACGCACGGCGTCCCGTCGCCACCTAGTACGCCCTCCTTCTTTCATGGAGAAGTAATACACATAATTAAATGTGTACCAGTGGAAGTTCAAGTAGCTAGAACACTCAACTGCTACACTCAACTTCCGGTGACAAGAGGAAACAAAACTTATTATTTAGCCCCACAAACTCACTTACTGCTTCATCAAGGAACACAAGTCAACTGCAATCCCTTAGCACCTGTGATATACCAATTAGGAGAAGCTTGGTATAAAATGATGCCAAATCCGATAGAATCCATCTCACCAACTATCTTGAAACCTATGACTAAGCCCGAATGGAAATATACCAATCCGGGAGCACTAGCCACCAGTGGCATTTATAGTCAATCAGATCTGGACGAATTCAAGGATCACATCTTATTTCCAGCAGAACGACCTTCTGTTCTTAATACCTTTGCAAAAGGAATGATGGGACAATCTGCAACTATCCACGGCGGTTCAATTACGAATCTCCTAGACGAAGTATCGATAGAAAAAATAGCTAGTTCAACGTGGAACCGAATCTGGGGTCGATTCTTGACCTTCAGTAATATCAGCGCTGGCATACTCGGTATATTTATAATTTTTAGAATAATCAAGCTGATACTGGATACAGTATTACATGGAGTTGCTCTACACAACGTATATGGTTGCTCCGCATATTTAGTAGGAGCACTCTGGGATTCTTTGATACAATTATTACTTTTAATTGGCGGAAAGAAGATCGCCAACCAAAGTAAAGACTCCACTGAGTTACAAGCACTCAATGTCGAGTCTAATCAACCTCCTGCAACTACTTTACAGCCTCCTTCTACCAACCAGACTAAAAATCTACGTCTTCATCCTTCTCTCCCACAAGAGGAGACTACTACATATTCCTTCAATCTCAATTCCCAAAACTAAAATTCGATTAACCTTATAAAATTATCTTTACATATTATTCTAGGAAATGGCCATAAAGAATATCGACACCAATCAGCTATCCCGCGGACAATTAACAATCTGCATTACGAAAGTGGAATCGCCCATCTTAATGTGGGTGCAACTAAAACATAACCGGGCAGATATCATGGATTTACAAGCTGAAATCGCTTGGAAAATGGACAGACACCCAAATAGGTACATCATGTGGCCAAGGGCACTGGTCGCTGTGCAAGACGACGACGAGTGGTACAGGGGAGAGATCACCGTGTTGTCAGGACATTCAGCAGTAATCACGCTAGGTGATTGGGGACGGACAGTGAAAAAACCAGTGACGCACCTGCGTCACCTGCCGAACCAATTTCATCTGATGCCGTGGCAAGCCATTGCAGTGGGGCTTCGCGGCTTAAGACCAATAGAATCCGCAGTTTATTGGTCTAAAACCACGAGAGAAATCACCAGACTACTCGCGGAAGGGCAAAGCGGAATAATGAAAATAAGGAAACCAGTAAGAGGAAAAGCAGCCGACGTGGACTTATACCTGGCGCGAGCCAGTATCATCGGCTACAAGGAATTGAAGCAAGAATTGGCGGCGATCGGCCAGGCGATCGAGACTGAAGAATTACGCCGCCCCTTCCCTCCATTTAGGATACCACTTAATCAAATCTAGAGATAAGTTTTATAATGATAATCCTAAAGATAATCATACACATAATCATAGGATAAGTACACACATATATAAAAAACACACACATATATAAAAAATATATATATAAATATACATGTACTTTTAAAGAGAAAATAATTATAACAACGAATTTTATTTTTTTTCTCGATATAATATCTATAAAATCTTAAACTATAGGGAGCAAAATTTTAGGACGAAAGGAAATTTAAAGGTTACTTTCTACCTTTCCTCCTAAAAAAAAAAAACTCTTATCTAACATATTAGAAGGACGAAAGAAAAGAAGGAAGAGGATTCGGAGGTTGCCTTCTATTTTTCCTCCTAACCCCAAAAATTACAATACACACACAAACACATTTATATCTTAGCTAATAACTTTCAAAAAAGGACGAAGAGAAAGAAGGAAGAGATGGAAGTCATCTTCTTTCTTCTCTCTTTTTAATTATATTCTAATCAATCTATAGGTATAGCAACTAAAACTGCGTAGTATGTAAGCTTTGACATAATACACTCCGCTAGCAAATGTTGGCTACCCCCAACATTTGTCTAAGGTGGGGGGTGTTACGTCCTGCGGACTCCGCGTACTTTGAATTTGTTGTCAAGTAGGGCGGATTGCATTTTATATTATATGACAAAATGTTCATATTCCGCAACCTTCCGAGAACAGTGACGTCACACACACAGATTTCTCTTTTTTCTCTCTGCTGTAATCACCGGAGTTTCCTTTATTTCCGTCGGAAAAGATCCGCTGAGTCATTTTGGCCATATATCTTCTCCAAATAGCCTTAAATAACTTCCTGTTTGGAGCAATAATTTTCTTTGAAGACGGACCGACCAGACAATCTTTCATGCTGTTATATGATATTATAATATAAACGTAAGTAAATCTTATATAAATATATTTATGTTATTTTTTAATAATATTAATATTATATATGTAGAAAATCTTATGATAAATGTTTTATTAATTTTATTAGGTGCGCAACTAAGTTCCCGCTGTTTTTCAAGAGATGGCTCCAGTAGTAAGTGCTGGTCGATTGTGACATAACCAAAACGTCATGAACCAAGCTTAGACATATGGTAAACAAACCGCTTTGACACATTAGTGATTTTGTTTTTGCGTCATATACTTTTGGTTGTGTGAAAATGTCTTATTTTGTGCCAAATAATCGTCATTTGCGGGAAGTGTTGCTTTTTTTCTTTCATTCGAAGAAAACGGCGGCTGAAGCGCATCGAGAATTCCAAAAAGTTTACGGAGATGCTGCTCTAAGTGAAACAACGTGCCGTGATTGGTTCCGTCGCTTCAAAGACGGTGATTTCGATGTTGACGACCGTTCGCGTGAAGGAAGGCCAAAAACCTTCGAAGACGCTGAATTGGAGGCATTGTTCGATGAGGATCCGTGCCAAACGCAAAAAGAGCTTGCTTCAGCATTAGGAGTTACCCGCCAAGCTATTTCCAAGCGATTGCATGCGTTGGGAATGATTAAAAAACAAGGGACTTGGGTTCCTTATGATTTGAAGCCAAGAGACGTTGAGCGTCGTTTTTTCGCCTGTGAACAACTGCTCCAGCGGCAAAAAAGGAAGGGTTTTCTTCATCGCATCGTTACGGGTGATGAAAAATGGATTCATTACAGCAACCCAAAGAGAACAAAATCATGGGGACTGCCCGGTCATGCTTCTACGTCGTCGGCTCGGCCGAATATTCACGCTGCGAATGTTTTGCTGTGTATTTGGTGGGACCAGGGCGGTGTTATTTATTATGAGCTGTTGAAACCGAACGAAACCATCACTGGGGAACGGTATCGAACTCAATTGATGCGATTGAGCCGAGCACTGAGCAAAAAGCGGCCACAATACGAGCAGAGGCACGAAAAAGTGATTCTACAGCATGACAACGCTCGGCCTCACGTTGCCAAACCCGTTAAAACCTTAGAAACGCTCAAATGGGAAGTCCTACCCCACCCGCCATATTCCCCAGATATTGCGCCGTCCGATTATTACTTGTTCCGTTCGATGGCACATGGTCTGGCTAATCAGCAGTTCCGCTCATATGAAGACATCTCAAAATGGCTTGATTCGTGGATAGCTTCAAAAGACGAATACTTCTACCGTGACGGTATTCGAGCTCTGCCAGAAAGATGGGAAAAGTTGTCGCTAGCGATGGGCAATATTTTGAATGATTCATTTGTAACCATTTTTTCACAATAAAGTTGCATTTTCATCAAAAAAACAGCGAGAACTTAGTTGCGCATCTAATATTTTATCATAATTATTTGTTCATACTATTATAGTTAAACATACTGTTTCAGGTAATAGTGCATATCCTGCAAAACCTTATTTATTTATACCGTTATTAAACCCTGAAGATCGTGCCCAACAATTATATAACGAGTCACAAATTCGAACAATATTAAATTTTCGCCTTATATTTATTTCATATTTTGTTAAAAATCGTCGCTGCCGTAAAAAAGCCTATGTGCATCTTTTCTGATTGTAACATACTTGTGTCATTATATGTAGAATAAAATTGTGAATATACTATACATATAGTATATTGATGTAAACATCTTGATTTGATAAGAAAATTTACATAGGGGATCTTTTCACGGCAGCGACGATATATCATAATCGCGCTCACGACTCAGATTCACGCCGAGAAAGCCAAAATACGCTCGGACGCGCGTTAATGCAGTTGAGTCGGAGCGAGAAGGACCGAGAAGAAGCGAAGATCATTCTCTTTCTTTTTCTCATTCTCTCTTTCTCTATCTCATTCTCTTTCTCTTTCTCGCTCAGCGAGGCTGGCGTGAGGCGACGAGGCTTCATATCGATAGGCGGAGCAGCAGCGTTGTGTGCGTGAAGGCGCATGGAGGGGACGCTTCCCCTCGCACGCTGTGGTGTGCGCAGGCATATTTTCGCAGCACTGATGCGCGGAAGGATTGCTATACCGCTGGAGTAGGCGTAAAACAGTTCTCCTCGCTTCGAGTCGAAAACGAATCTGCTTCTTCTTCCAGCGAAAAACGGAATCTCTTTCTTTCTCTCCGTTTTTGCGAGGGGTTTCTCTTCTCCCCGTTCCTCGCTTACTCCAGCGGTACAGCAATCCTTCCGCGGATCATTGTTGTTGGTCAGCGGAACGGATGCTTTATCTCGCTCCCGCTCTCTATCTCTCTTTCTCTCTTTCTTTGTCTCGCCCGTGGATCCGCGCGCCTTGTCTTCAGTTATCGTGCCATGCGTCGGGAGCGTGATCGCCGCCCTCTCGTATCTTTCTTCCATGTTGTCTCTGTGGCCTATTGAACAACAAACGCGACAGCGGTATTACTTTTCGGGACGACACATAATTCGGTAATAGAAAAAGAGAATCGAGAGCAATCACCTGATGCCGTGCCTGACGGCGCGCGACGCCCTCCAAGGTCTCTTGACCTCTGGTCCTGGCGGTCGGCTCGGGAAGTCCAAGGGCACAAAACTCGGGGGCGCGAGACCGTCACACCTGCGCGCTCTTAACTCTAACGGGGGTCCTTAATTTAAATTATACGCAGGGAGGCAATTCGATTCCCCTCCCCCGCAAATTTCGCGTGATAATCTCCCCCCCCGCAATTCTCGCTTCGTGACCGAGGGTTCGCACTGTGACGGGCACCTCCACGGCCGCCACGTCACAACTCCCCCCTCCCCAGGGAAGACCGAAAGGTCTTTCGCATGCTGTCCACGCCGCGGACCTTCCACCTGCTCAACGTCCGGCCCACCTCGCGACCCTCGTGACCGCGGGTTAATCTTCCAGGTGTCGCTAGCCACCGACAATCTTTCGTGTCGGCCGCACCTCGATCGGAACAGGAAGGGAAGAGAAGAGAAAACGTCTTTTTTTTTAGAGAGAGAACCTTCTCGCTTTATTCCCGATACTCCATAGAAAGCAGTTCACTCATCACCAAAAGAACAATAAAAAAAAAGTAGTGGAACCCAGAGAAAGAAAAAAAAATATTACATCCGACACTAAAAAAAAAAAAAATATTCGCGATCTCCGGTATGTCATCTCCGAAAACGGTAACCGGAACGATACGCGGTATGGTCTCCACCGACCGGACGGCCCGTTAACCGCTCCTTTTTTTGGTCACGCAGGTGCGAGCCCCAACCGGTCCTAGCTCCCCTTCTCCCTGCCATCACCGATGCCCGGGGTGAGTGAGATGGCTTACTCCCTCTCCCACCCACCCTCATCGGTACGTCGAAGGCGTGCCCGAGGCGGCCGAAGAGGCGGCCTCCGATTAGCCGGTGGCCTCTTCTCCTCGGCCGGCGTCACCTTAGGCCCGCTTCCCACTCCTGGGGAGCGCCGCCCCCTCCGTCGCTCTCTGCGACGGACTCCTGGGCGGCGCTCGGCGGCCTCCTTGCGGGACATGACGTCCCGGAAAAAACCCCCCCGAATCGCCCTCACGACCATCGACCGCATCGCCTGTTGCAGACGACTTGTTGCGACCGGTGGCCATAATTCGGGGCGCCCATATGGGTGCCCCGTAGAGGGCAATCGAGAGCACCACACCGATATAGAGGCGGCGAGCGTGCCATCCAGGGCCCCCTGGGTCTTCATCAGGCCGGCCAATGCCAGGCTTGCTTTACAGCCCTGGCCGGGGGGCCAGGCTCCTGAAACGGGCCTCGAAATTCCAGCGGCCGTCCAACGACAGGTCCAGATAATTGATCGTGGGCCCGACGCGGACGCGGACTCCATCCACCAGGAGCCGAGACTCCGGTGGCGCCCCTCGACAGGGACCATGAAAATACATGGCCTCCGTCTTTTGGGGCGCCACTTTCAGTCCCAAGCCTTTGATGGTGCCCACCACGGACTCCAGCGCCGCCTCCGCTCGGAGGCAAGCTTCCCCCCAACCTCTCCTCCCGGCTACCACTAACGTATCATCTGCATAGCAGATAACGTGGCAGCCAATGGGGAGGGGAGAGCGAAGCACCCGGTCGAACGTGATGTTCCACAGCAGGGGGCCGAGGACCGACCCCTGCGGGACACCACGCTCCATGGCGCGCCGACCTTGGACCCCGTCTCTCTCCGAGTGAGCGACGTCTCTGTTCCCGAAGTAGGCCGATAGGATGCGCCGGAGATAGACGGGCACCCTATGATACTCGAGTGCCCGTCCAATCTCAGGCCAGGGCAGGGTGTTGAATGCGTTGGTGATATCCAACGACACCGTCATCAACACCCCGCCCTCCTTCTCCACGACCCTCTGGGTCAGGATCCGGACGTGCTGGATAGCATCTAGCGTGGATCGTCCGGGCCTGAACTTGTATTGATGGTCGTGGAGGTTCGGCCCCTCCGAGGATAGATGCTGGATGAGGCGGTCGGCAATGATGCGCTCGAGCATCTTGCCCGCCTCATCCAGCAGGCATGTCGGCCTAAAGGACGACGCACCGCCGGGCGCTTTGCCCTCCTTCGGGAGGAGGACCAACTTGGCCCTCCTCCACTCTGGGGGGAATGCCTCTTCCCTGAGGCACCTGTTCATGAGAACCCGCATGGCCTCGGACAGGCTTCCTTCACCGAAGGCAAGAGCCCAGGCGCGGCCAGGAGTGCCATCGGGGCCAGGGGCTTTTCCTTTGGCCCCGAGTCTCTTCCTGACCTTGGCGAGCTCCTCTGGATCGACCTCCAGGCTCTCGCCCCAGTCCCCGTCCCGTAACTTTGGAACGGGGATCTGGGGGGGCCTTCCACCCTCGGAAAGAAGGTGTCCAGGAGCCCCTCGAGAGCTTGGTGGTCTAGAGTCTCCGTAGGTGGGGGCGCCCACGGACGGAGTTTACCCACCGTCCGCTTGTAGGGGCGCCCCCACGGATCCTCATTCAGGGAGCTCACCAGTTGCTCTCAGGCTCTTCGCTTTGCCTCAGTGATGGCGGGTTTGAGGATTTTCCTCGCGACGAGGTATGCCTCCCACGCCCTCGCGGCATCCCCGCCTCGTCGCCGGGACTGGGCATACACCCTTCTGGCTTGGACGAAGGCCTCGCGAAGATCCGCGATTGCCTCCGTCCACCAGTAAGCGGCTCAGCGCCGGCGGGAGTGGGACCGGGGCATCGCGACGTCACACGCCGACGCCACGATGCCCACTAATTCCCTAGCCACCTCCTGGGGGCTAGGGTCCCACTCATCTGGCCCTTCTTCCAGGTGCCAGGTGGCCACGAGGACGGCCGCCCGAAACCTGACCGCATCTAGTCGGCTAAGAGCCCAGGGGAGAGGGGAATTCCTCTCCCCTGGGCGGCGGTCCAGTACCCGCGTGGGGGTGGGGAGACGGAGGGCCCACATTATATATCGGTTATCCGACAGTGTTTCGCCCTCCGCCTCCACCGCCCACTCCTGGAACATCCGGGCGGCCGAGGGGGAAGCCCAGGTCAAATCTATGACCGACTCCCCCCTCGGCCGCACGCAGGCGCTGGTTGACCCCTTGTTCATCAACAGGAGGTATAATCCCGCCGCCCAGTCGACCACGGTCCTGCCCCTTCGGGGATCCCCCTGCCGGGGATCGCAACCGCATCCCTCAGAATGGGCGTTGAAGTCCCCGCGTTAACCGCTCCTCTGCTATCCAATACGATACAGTAATCTACGGAGGAAGCGGTTGCACGTAGGGCTTTAGTTCCTTTACGTGGATTTTCCCGATATGCCTCCCGTCGAGCCGCGCTAGCTCGCAAACCGCCGCCGACCGTACTTTAATAATTTTGAAAGAGCCGTCGAATTTCGGAGCTAACTTAGCAGCGATGTGGTGAGCCGCGGACGAGAGCACATGTTGCCGCTTCCACACCAAATCGCCCCGCTTATACGTAACAGGACGCCTCCTTAAATTATATTGCGCAGATTGGCGTTAGTATACGGCCTCTAAATTTTCTGCGACTCAAGAATGCAGCTCCGATGCAGATCCGCTACATCCGAGTCGCCCACTCCGCCGGATCTCGCTGCTCGATCATTGGGTTTCCCTCCCCCCGATTCCTCATTGCGCGCAACGGCTCTAACTCACGCCCGAGATTGAGGAACGCGGAAGAAGTTCCGATGGACGAGTGGTACGCGGAATTATACACGAAACGGAAATCGGCAAGGTGCGCGTCCCACTAGCGGCGATCGTCTCCGAGAAGAGCCACGATCATTGTCTTCAATATTCTGTTCACCCGCTCGACCGGATTGGCCTGCGGGTGATATGGCGGTACGGTACTGTGACAATCCCCCAAGTCGGGAATCGTTTCGGGTCCTTCGAGACCTCGCGATAACGTTTTCGGTACCATTAGTCGGAGGTTTCCGGTTCCTCCGACTCACTAACTGTTTCGAGATTGTGTCCTTCACCAATAGCCGCGGCCGCCGTGAGGGTCTCGGAATCCCCCTCGAACATTCTTAAGGCGTCGGGGACGTGGAGGAGAGCGCCTTTTCTATGTACGATCTCGTAATCGTACTCTAACAATTCCAATGCCCATCGTGCAAGTCGACCCGTAGGATTGCTCAAGTTGTGAAGCCACCTTAAGCTACTGTGATCGGTAATCACGGTAAAACGGTAGCCTTCCAAATACGGCCCAAATTTCTTTATTGCCCAAACGCTAAACATTCGAGTTCCGTGGTGCTGTATTTTCTTTCCGCGTCCATGAGCCCACGGCTCGCGTACGCGATGACGCGTTCGACCTTGTCGATCGTCTGCGTCAACACAGCTCCCGCGCCCACGGAACTCGCATCGGTCTGCACGATAAACGGCACTTCGAAATTTGGGCACGAAAGAGCAGTGGTCAAATCGAATTTTATTTTCCCGAAAGCGGAAATTTGATCGGTACTCCACTCCCATCGCTTGCCCTTGCGAAGCAACCGTGTGAGTGGCTCACTAATTGTCGCAAATTGCGGTAAGAATCGACGGTACCACGATGCCATCCCTAAAAAGCGGCGTACCTGCTTTACGTTGGTCGGCGCCGGGTATTCGAGAAGCGGCTGAACTTTCTCGTCGTCTACTTTCAAACCGTCGCGATGCACAAAAAATCCGAAATATTTGACTTCCGAGCGGCAAAACTCGCATTCTCTAAGTTCACGATAAGTCCGGCCGAGCTAATTTTCGCGAGAACGCGCGATAACCATTCGAGATGTTCTTCGAATGTTTCGGTAACTACCACGTGTGACGTGGCGGCCATGCAGGCGCCCGTCACAGTGCGAACCCTCGGTCCCTACGCGAGAATTGCGGGGGGGGGGGAGATTATCGCGCGAGATTTGCGGGGGGAGGAGAGCCGAATTGCCTCCCCGCGTATTAATTTAAATTAAGGATCCCCATTAGAGTTAAGAGCGCGCAGGTGTAACGGTCTCGCGCCCCCGAGTTTTGTGCCCTTGGACTTCCCGAGCCGACCGCCAGGACCAGAGGATCAAGAAGATTTGGAGGGCGTCGCTCGGCGTCAGGCACGACATCAGGTGATTGCTCTCGATTCTCTTTTTCTATTACCGAATTATGTGTCGTCCCGAAAAGTATTACAGCTGCCGCGTTTGTTGTTCAATAGGCCACAGAGACAACACGGAAGAAGAAGACGAGAGACCGGCGATCACGCTCCTGACGCATAGTACGATAGCCGAAGACAAGACGCGCGGATCCACGGGCGAGACAAAGAAATAGAGAGAGAGAGATAGAGAGCAAGAGCGAGATAAAGCATCCGTTCCGCGGCACAACAACAATGATCCGCGGAAGGATTGCTGTACCGCTGGAGTAGGCGAGGAACAGGGAGAAGAGAAACCCCTCGCAAAAACGGAGAGAAAAAAAGAGATTCCGTTTTTCCGCTGGAAGAAGAAGCAGATTCGTTTTTCAACTCAAAGCGAGGAGAACCGTTTTTCGCCGAGGCAGGGTATCGTTTTGTAACCGCGGAAGAAAAGCTCTTTTTGGTGTTCCGACTGCCTAATAGAAATCATTATCGTACCGCTCCCACATTCCGGACGTTCCGATCTCGATCGGGAAGTAGCGGGTGCAGTGCTGTGCCGTGCTGTGCAGTGCCTTGCGGCATCGAGCCAGGCGAGATCGAAGAGAGGAGCGACATACGACCTCGCACCAGGACCAACCCACCCGAGGATCGTCGGAAGCCACGCCGCCGGGAGGTTCCCGATCTTATAAGACCGTCCACCTGCTCTAATTTTCCGGTATCTCGTTACGTGTCGCGTCCCGCAAATTTATTGTGTGAGCGAGCAGTACCGATCTCGCGGAAATAACGCGGCGTGAATTTGTACCGGCCCGCGGGGTTTCGGAGCGTGTTGATTCCCAAGACAAAATAAATCGCAATATCGCTTGGAAGACCGCATTCTTTTGTTTCCTTACACGTTCCCGGATTTCCGACCGAACCTTCCCGTCTACCGACTTAAAATCTCGAGGAGCTGCCGGTCCCGTCGGATTCTCGCTTTGCAGTCATTCGGCTGTTTTTTGTGTTGATGATCGGTGCGGCTATCCGCGCACCTGGCGCCCAACTTAGCGTGTCGCTTGGTTGGTGTGTAGGACCGTGACGCATGGACCGACGGAAAGTTGCCGGCGCTTAGGAAATAGCGTCGCACACGATATTGTCTAAATACGCGAATGCATGGGGCTCCATTTCCGGCCCGATTAATTTGTCGAGTAACCGTTGAAACGTGGCCGGAGCCCCCGATAATCCGTACGGCATTCGCGTAAAATGGTAGTAGCCTTTGCCCGGTACGGAAAAAGTGGTAATTTCTCGACTCTCTTTTGCCAGCGGTATTTGGAAATAAGCCTGGCTCAAATCAATAGTCGAGATGTAACGCGCGGACCGTAACTTATCAAGAATGCCCGTTATGTTCGGTAACGGGTACGCGTCCTTCTTCGAGACGTTGTTTACTTTTCGAAAATCGATGCAAAAGCGATACTTGCCACTCGGTTTCTTGACCATTGCTACCGGATTTGACCACTCGCTACCGGAGGGCTCGATAATCCCGGCCTTGAGCATAACGTCAACTTCCCCCCGAATCGCCTCCTGCACTTTGGGCGACATTAAATAACATCGCTACCGAATCGGTAAATGCGTCCCGACGTCGATCTTATGCTCGGTTAGTGACGTGACGCCGGGATTTTCGGCAGCGATCGGTACGGTATCTGCGATAAATTTTGTGAGTTCGTTCTCTTGCTCTCGCGACAATTCCGAGACCCAGCAACAAAAGCTCTGTTGTCCGCGCTCGTTACAGAAGGGATGGCGGCTCAGCGCCTCATCCGCGAAACTCCATTCGCCCCTGGCGAAATTGATAATCAGACGAAATCTCGCGAGAAAGTCCATCCCTAGGATGGCACCGCGAGATTCGGTAAAAAGCCGATTTTTTACCTCTACATTCTTATTCATATGCGTAACATTGCTCCCTAGCAGGTGCATTTTCGAAGATATTCGCGTTTTCAGCCTAAAACAAGCTTAGACGTTTATATGACCTTCAGAGGTAAAATTTGGCAGTGTTCAAGGTCATATCCGAACGTAAAATTTTTCGCTCTTTTCATTTCTGGAGTCAAAAGTATGGGGTCCTATTTAAAAAAATTGGCCTGACTTTGAAACGACCTTCAAGGTCATTGTCAAGGTCAAATCCAAGGTCACCGTCAGATAGCCAGAAAAAAATCATAAAAACTCAGTACTTCACATTTTTTCTAGGACTCATATTTTTCGAGTTATTTTGCTCTTCCCGGACTTTTATAACACCCTGTATAATCTGATTGGTGCGTGAGGAACTTGGCTACTTCCTGAAAGGCTGGGAAATTATTTGTATCAAAGGAGTCCGTTCCTAGAGAATTTGCATTGATGTTAGCTCCCATATAATAGAGTTTTAGGAGCCAGTCAGATGTCTCATGGTCCGGGGAGGGAATGCAGGTATAGTTCCCCTGACTCCCCCCACCACGGTCCGAACGGTAGGTACCCCGCAGGGGTTTTAGCCGGTAGAAGTCCGATATAACCCCCGCCCTCCTCAAGGGGCGAGGGTATCCATGAAGATTTCCCCTGCGCGACCAAAAAAAAAGATGTCTCATGGTGTCGGGGACATCTCAATAATATATGTTCCAGGCTTCTGCAGCACCATCCCATAGACATATAATATGTAGACCGCGCATTCGCAACGTTTCCTTTGTCTGCACATGTTCAATATTAGAAAGAGGTAGCATGCTTTCGTTAAGCAGTCTGTCTCTTTCTAACGATGCGTGGTGAGGTATTTGGCCCCTCCGCCTGTTTAGAGTGGAGTGTTATGTCTCCGGTTCTCCTCCTTTTCGTGAAACAAAGCGTATGTAAACAAGACGATTGACATTAAAGATTATAAAACGTATTTACTCATAATAGTATAATCATATCACAAAAAGTATAATCGTAACACAATGAGTCTATATTGTTGTATATGCCGCAGTAATGCATATAAAAGTGACAAACAGATTGTAACGGCCGAACTCCGCGGTTCGGTCGCTGCTACGCGTTTCGCGCGGATAATGCTCGTCGGAGTCCGGATTCGAGGAGGAGTAAAGCAGTGAGACACTTGATAATGGCCATCGAAATAACTTAGTTTTATTGTATGCTTACTGGGATACAAGAGTTCGGCCTCGAAGGCGGTGTCGTGGGTTGCGTCTATAAGGCGCGTCGGTACGGTACAGTGCGGTGCGGTGAGCGGTACAAGCGCTCGTACGGACGGATAGGCCGTGCGGAAGGCGGGGCCTATTGCGCGACGCGTGTAGACGGTAACGACGGTAACGACGCGGTGATCGGTCACGTTTCGCGACGCTGGGCGTCTCGAATAATTATCGCCCAATACTCGCTTCGAAATCGCTCGCGTATAAATGGTCACCGGACCGGAGATTTCGATTCCCGGTCGAACGCACGCACGCAAGTCGCGGGGTACGCGAAATGATTTCATCCGTCGGGGCCGAGGACTCTCGACGGAGAAGGCGTACGCACCTTCTCTTTTTCCTACGTTCGCGGAGGAGAGCGACCAAGTGCTGCGGACACTCAGCGGAGACGGCGAACGCACTGTCCCGGGTTTTTGGTCGCTAGACGGATCGCCCAAAGGCTGAGTACACTCAGCGGAGTTCGCCGACGGACGAACACCTGACTCAAGGCGGCGGGTAAAGGCGAGAGACTGTCGAGTACGCTCGACTGAGCACGCGCACGCACGAGCCCAGGAAGACGGGAGACGGACAAGCATCGAGCACACTCGATCGAGACTGCGGACGCACAATCCCGTTTGCTTAGTCGCCGGTCGGGTAGTCGGAAAGCGGAAAGCAGAGCGAAACGGTCCGGATATTCTCTCTTTCGGCATGAAGCGTCTAAATCGAATCGGCGGTATGGATCGGTCTGGTCTCGAGCATGGTGTAAGAATATAAGGTGAACCATTGCGCATAATGGCGGCTGAATGTAGCAAGAATCAATCAGAAATTTGCCCCAAAAGCGCTGAATTTAAACACAGTTTTGATGAAAATGTTGAATAGTATAATAGATAAATGGAAATATATAAAATTATATATATGTATGTAATTATATATACATATGTAATAAAATTATAATATAAAAACGTAATAACTAATGGAAACTTGTAATATAAGTATAAAATAATGATAAATGATTATCTATATTGAGTAATAGATATTACGCTATGTTGTAAAATGCAAAATATATTTTAAACATAAGATAAATGTACTATATTATATTTTATGTTACAGGAAGAAGCATTTTTACATGTTATATAAAAATTGTAGCTGTTAGTAATAATTGGAATACCATAAGAGAAGTTATGTAGGGAAAGATAAGATGTGTAGGGTGTATTAAGACATTACAAAATTACAATATATATCGAGTTTTTTTTATTAATAAATATGTCATTTATTTATTGTTTATTACATATTTTATATAATTTTCTATTTTTTCTTAGAATATTTTTGTTTGTAATTTCTTTATTTATTTTGCCTAAACGAATATATGTCCTAGCAACAACTTCTCTTGCAAAATTGTTATTGGTTTTGTTACATACAATGTCCGTTAATCTGTCAAAAATAAATGCTTCTTTATTAAAAGTATCGCTATGAAATAATTTAAATTCTCGTTCCATAATATTAAAGGCTTCTTGAAAATCTTCTGAAGGATAAATACAATTTCCCCTGAATATAAAAGAAACCCAAAAATTGGATTGTGCATTTGGAAGAGTTTTTGTAGAACACCCTAACTCTGTAAATTTATTTCTATATCTATGTGCAACATAGCCCGCAATATATAATAGGGCATTTCGTTCAATCATGTCTTCAGCATCTATTCGTTCGAGGTCATACAATAAATTAGCTTCATCCTTGTTAGGCTCATACGTATTTAAATTACACACTAGAAACACGAAAAATTAAAATATTTCTATGTTGATCATATTATATATTGTACCCCAGACAGCACAAATCTTCAAAGGACGTTCTAAGAACGTTCTAAGCACATTCATACATCCTAAGAACATTCTAAGAATATTCTCTGAAGATTTTGTACTATCTGGGACTGCTTTGTTGCTGCAATAAATAGTAAAGAAATAATATTTCTCAAGAATACTAACGATATCATGATTAAAAATAAAGTTGTACACATAATAATTGTAATTACGGAAACCGTTCAATATTTCATATTAGATGCGCAACTAAGTTCTCGCTGTTTTTTTGATGAAAATGCAATTTTATTGTGAAAAAATGGTTACAAATGAATCATTCAAAATATTGCCCATCGCTAGCGACAACTTTTCCCATCTTTCTGGCAGAGCTCGAATACCGTCACGGTAGAAGTATTCGTCTTTTGAAGCTATCCACGAATCAAGCCATTTTGAGATGTCTTCATATGAGCGGAACTGCTGATTAGCCAGACCATGTGCCATCGAACGGAACAAGTAATAATCGGACGGCGCAATATCTGGGGAATATGGCGGGTGGGGTAGGACTTCCCATTTGAGCGTTTCTAAGGTTTTAACGGGTTTGGCAACGTGAGGCCGAGCGTTGTCATGCTGTAGAATCACTTTTTCGTGCCTCTGCTCGTATTGTGGCCGCTTTTTGCTCAGTGCTCGGCTCAATCGCATCAATTGAGTTCGATACCGTTCCCCAGTGATGGTTTCGTTCGGTTTCAACAGCTCATAATAAATAACACCGCCCTGGTCCCACCAAATACACAGCAAAACATTCGCAGCGTGAATATTCGGCCGAGCCGACGACGTAGAAGCATGACCGGGCAGTCCCATGATTTTGTTCTCTTTGGGTTGCTGTAATGAATCCATTTTTCATCACCCGTAACGATGCGATGAAGAAAACCCTTCCTTTTTTGCCGCTGGAGCAGTTGTTCACAGGCGAAAAAACGACGCTCAACGTCTCTTGGCTTCAAATCATAAGGAACCCAAGTCCCTTGTTTTTGAATCATTCCCAACGCATGCAATCGCTTGGAAATAGCTTGGCGGGTAACTCCTAATGCTGAAGCAAGCTCTTTTTGCGTTTGGCACGGATCCTCATCGAACAATGCCTCCAATTCAGCGTCTTCGAAGGTTTTTGGCCTTCCTTCACGCGAACGGTCGTCAACATCGAAATCACCGTCTTTGAAGCGACGGAACCAATCACGGCACGTTGTTTCACTTAGAGCAGCATCTCCGTAAACTTTTTGGAATTCTCGATGCGCTTCAGCCGCCGTTTTCTTCGAATGAAAGAAAAAAAGCAACACTTCCCGCAAATGACGATTATTTGGCACAAAATAAGACATTTTCACACAACCAAAAGTATATGACGCAAAAACAAAATCACTAATGTGTCAAAGCGGTTTGTTTACCATATGTCTAAGCTTGGTTCATGACGTTTTGGTTATGTCACAATCGACCAGCACTTACTACTGGAGCCATCTCTTGAAAAACAGCGGGAACTTAGTTGCGCACCTAATACCTTCTCCACTTTCTGTTTCCATAGAATTTTCTTCTCTTTGTTCATTAGTGTTCATATTTTGTGTCATGTGTGTTAATATTGAACCTATTAATACATCATTTTCCATCATACTTTCATTTTTTAACATAAGCTGTAGAGAATTTGCATCATAATTATCCGACGAATGTAAGTCTTCTATATCAATTGAAGAGTTAGAATCCCCTTCCGTATTTTCCTGTGATGAAATGACATGTCCGGAATGCTTCCCTAAGATATACCACTTTAAACGATGTTGTATTTCGACTGACATCGGATGATCGTATGCTGCATGGATCTCAGATATGCGAAAAAAATTTCAAGAATGTCTTGATTTAATCGTCTAGTGAGTATATATTTGATTTCAAACTCTTCGGACGAATACTTATTTTGAATATG
Source organism: Harpegnathos saltator (assembly GCF_003227715.2). Taxonomy (NCBI): domain Eukaryota; kingdom Metazoa; phylum Arthropoda; class Insecta; order Hymenoptera; family Formicidae; genus Harpegnathos; species Harpegnathos saltator. The sequence continues at coordinate 110,191 of NW_020230515.1, read as the reverse complement.
TATAAACATTTCTTGTAAGGATATATTGCATATTGCAATTCCTTTTTGGAATTGCAATAAAGCTCGTTTTTTTCCAACTCGCATTTCTTTTATAAATATATCCATTTCATTAATTATTTTATTTTGTTCCTCAATATTTATACCATAAGCGTGCAAGCCACTGTGATGACCATATTGTAATGTGCTATTAAATATATCGAACCAGTCGTTAAATAATTTTAATACATAAGCGGTTTGTTCCCAGTTATCAGAATGCAAAAGACCATTTGCTTTACACCATCGAATAGCCGATGCATTTGTATTAGGGAATACTTGAACTGCTAGTTTTACTTTTTGACGTTGTGTCCCTTTAGTATCAAGGTGTGTTCTACTTAATTTATCGACAATTTTTAAATCGCCTGTATTAAGTTTTAATAATTCTTCTAAACACCTTGCATCCACGAGATTATCTTTCCACCAAAACCCAGAATCAAATAGGTTGTTCCTTGCTGATTTTAGTAAATGAGGGATGTCAGCATAAAAGAATATTTTTGATGACTTGTCTACGGGATGTATAACGAAATATCGCTTTTCACTGCTTATGTCGTTGGGATGATTATTAGTATTGATTCCAATATTAAATTCTCTCCATATTTTTAAATTTGTCGGTCCCATATCACATACAATAGCTACAACAACATAACCAGGCAAATACAGATCTTGCGTTAAAGTAAATAAAATGTTGCGAGACATAGGTTCATCAAAATTGTAATAAATGGGTTGTTTCCAAGTGTTAAATAATCCTCGAGCCATAACAAACTGACAAGTTTTGTGAGGCCCATACACTTTTTGTTCTTTTCTTTCTAGATCCAATTTATTAGATACATATAATTCGTCGAAGTTCAAAATGGTTAATTTTTCCACTGTAGAGAGATTGTGTCCTTTATCATGCATGATTCTTAACACGTGTTTTAAAATGCCAGGTGAAATACTGAACGATGCCACCCAATTTTGTAATGTTGATTCACACGGCAATGGCATTTTTTTAATATTCTTTAAATATCTGTACGCTTTTGGACTCAATGATTTTAGAGCAATTGCAGATATGATATCCTCGGATAACCATTTTTTACGAGTATTATTCGGTGACATAATACTTTTTACCTGTCCTGGTGTTAATACCTTTCGCAACGTATTAACGACTATTTTATTTGCTTCTTTCCTTTTATCTATTTCCATTACCTGTAACATAGAAGCATTTTGCATAACACTTGTCTGCAGTTGTTCTACTTGTGTGTTTAATTGCTCATTTTTCTTCTTGAGTTGTTTGTTCTCTTGTAAAAGTTTCTTATTTTCATTTTCAAAACGTCGTAACTTTTGCAATAACGTCTCAGATACATCATAGTTTCCACTTTTTTGGTTTCTACAAAACGCAAAAATATATTATTTTCACGCATTATCTTACAAAATAATACTTTAATATTACAACCAAACTCAGCATACGCACTAATTCTATTATGTAAATTTAAAATACAAGTACTCATTTTCTCTTAGCACGTCGTTCAATGATACAAGAGAGTTCTGTTTATCAAAATTATCTTCTTCACTACATATATTTTCCTGGATACATTGTTCAATCTGTAGACAAGTGGATAATTCGCTCATTTGCTGTTTAGATGTTTCGGTGTTTAACCTGACAAATAATTACATTGTTAAATAATTAACAATAATAAAAGTATTACATTTAGCAGTATTCATAATTTGATCTTAATATTTTAGAAACTATAAATAGCACTTAAAGTGGTATATAATGCATATAACACAATGATATAAAGAAAGACTGTACATACTACTGTTAACAGTGGCAAAATACATACATTTTTCCTGTCATTACAGAAACATGATCACTATTTGACATTGTTCCTTTTTTGTTTCTTCTTTTCTTGCTTTTATCCAATAGTAACATTTTTGTGGGAATAGAACTCTCCTTGAGTCGTTTCATTTGTTTCATACATGTTTTAGTAGATTTTGGCTGTGTCCATCGCATTACAAAACAGTCATCTTCAAAATGAAGACTGCATATCCTTTCTACAATTATACAATATTCTTATTATACTCTATATAGTCCTATAATATACCTATGATAAAATTATATCACAAAAAGTAAATTTTATTTGCAGTTATTGGTTGCTCTGCATTTTCTTACTCTATCACAATTTGTGTCTAGTTAATGAAAGTTGCTAAATCATTGATACACAATTACATTTATTAAATAGAAGACATATATAATATGACTGGTATTTATAGTTTGTGGTCTTATATTTAAAACATCCTCAAACATAAGTGGCTTATTCTCTTGTTAGCTGAATTAGTTGTACTAATACAAGAAATTTATGCAAACTTAGATATAAAAATCTTGTATGTATACTTTATTTGCTTCAATGTGTATGTATATTTTATGCATTAGTGCAGCCAGTTCAGTTAAAGAAAAGAGACAAGAAACTGATTGAATATTGCCTTACAGATCAATTAGCTATGTTATATTATACAGAAAGTATTATTGATATCAACTCACCAGAATTAATTTTTATGTTGTCTTCACTCTTTCCACAAGCATTTATCCATTTCTCTAATATCACTTTTTCCTTTGGAAATCTAAAGAATGTTATATTTTTTTTGTCGGTGTAAAATGTACGACTTTAGCAATTCTTTATACAACACGATGGCATTGTATCTGTAAACATAACCAAATATACATATAGATTAATATACTGTTGACATAGCATTTACAATTGTTTTATTTTAAACATTTGCTTTATTTGTTCAGTTCGGTAATATCCAACTTACCTTATAATTATATATATACACTGATCTTGCGTGCAAACAATAAAAAACACCGAAAAAAATACACTCAACTAAAATACCTCACTTGTTTCAATGTGTCGCCATATTGATGTTTTAAAGTTTGGGGCAAATTTCTGATTGGTGGCTACTACGCATCCACGGGAATGGTTCACCTTATATTCTTACACCACGGTCTCAAGAAGCTCGATCGCCGCCGTTTTATAGTCGTATTCTCTACGACTGATACGGCGGCGATCGAGCGGCGCGCCTATCAGCGCGAGGCACGGCGACGGCGCGTGATCACGGCCGCGCATGCTAGCGGCAGCGCGTGATTGCCGCGGCGCGCGATAGCGGCGGCGCGAGATAACGGCGCGCGATCGTTTCGATCGATTAAGGGCGGCGCAAAGCGCCGTTCTTCGGCCCGACAGGTGGTCGGTCGGACCGGTAGTAACGAGGTGCATTTGCGCCTCGTTACAGCCTTAACTGGTCGAAATTACACACCACTCTTGCCTTAACTGGTCGGAATCACACACAACTATTGCCTTAACTGGTCGGAATCACACCACTCTTGCCTTAACTGGTCGGAATCACACACCACTCTTGCCTTAACCCGTTTCGGACGAAAACGCCACTCTCGGTACACCGCTCTTTGGCGGCTCATAACTAATACTATTTGTGTCTGAAAAATTCGAGAGGTACATATTTTTATAGTTTAAGATGTGCCCTTTCTGATAGTGTCCATAAAATTTCTCCAAAAAATTGTTAATTATGGAAAAAACATTGTTTAAAACAAAAAAACATGATTTTTTCGCACTTTTTTTTCTTAAATCGAATTTTCAAAGGGTTTCCTGTCTGCAATGACCCTAGAACCTAAACGGTGGAATAAACGTTTAAACTTTAATAATATGTGGTTTGGACATCGATTTTACTCCTTAATGTATTCAAAATGGCGCCTAAACTGCAAAATTTTCGTGAAAACATTCATGAATTTTTTATTGAAAAATGATGCATTTTTACGAAAAATTGTCAAGAATAAAAAGTTCTTAAAATCACTCAAAAAATGCACTCGAATTTTTTGAGAATATTTCGAGCAATTTTTTTGATTTTGTAAATAGTCAATTTTTGCAAAATTAAAAAAATTGCTCAAAAAATTCCGAAAAAATTTGGGTGCATTCTGTGGCTAATTATAATAACTTTTTATTCTTCACCATTTTTCTCATTAGTGCATTATTTTCAAGAGAAAAAGTCGGACTCCGACGCCTCTCGCGCTCACGTACGCGACGCGCGCTTGTGTGCGTTACCCCTCCATGCTACGGCGTGCTACCAAACGGGCCAAACGTGGGATCACTGGGTTCACCTACTATACAGGGTGCACGATTTATCTGAAGACATTGAAATATCTCGAGAACTATGCATTGGATAAAAAAAAGTGGTTAATGAAAGTTATTAGTCTCAAAGGGGGACATCCAATGATATCAAACTTGACCTCCCACCCCACCCTCTGGGGGTGGGGGTTGGGGGAAACTTTGAAATCTTAAATGGAAACCCCCATTTTTTATTGCAGATACGGATTCTACGCCACAAAATACGCTACAAAATACGCTACAAAAATTTTGTCCGAAACTTTTTTTTTGATTCGTGATAGATGGCGCTGTAATCGCAAAAAATTATATTTTCCGCAATTCTCCAGAAATGATCATTGGATTGAGAAATAAAAATACCTGTTCAATATTTTTAAAGAACATAATAAAAGTTATTCCCCCCCATCCTCTCGGGGTAGGGTGGGTGGTAACGTTCAAATTTCAAATGGGAACCCGAATCGAAGAGGAAACTGCTCGACGCGCCACTGTTGGTATATGGCGAACTACGGCTTATTATAAAAGGCAGTGCAATGCGGTCAGAGCTCACTTTTCTTTCAGAATTAGAACTGAAAGTATCTCCAACAATTTCATTTTACTTGACTAGTTTTTATTACCTGCATATCTACCCTTCATTCTTTGAACAGAATTGCAAGCGGAAAATGAATTCTGCAACCGTAGAAGGAAAAATTGAAATGATTCTGATTTATAGTGAATGTAGGAGGAATGTTGACGATGCTGTTGCCTTGTATGCTAAGCATTTTCCAGACAATGTTCGCTCATGTTCTTTTTTTTACAAAGTTGTGACTGCCTTTATCTCGGATGGCAGCGTACAAACTAAAAAAAGAAAACGAAGAACAACTGTTACAGGAGAAGTTAATGAAATAGCTGTGCTAGCAGCTGTTCACCACAACCCACAGGTAAGCACTCGGCAATTACATCGCGATTTCGGAATTTCCGGAGATAGTATTCGCAGAATATTGCATCGTCATAAGTATCACCCATATCACATTTCACTGCATCAAGAACTTCATGGCGATGATTTTCATAATCGAGTGGTGTTTTATGAATGGGCACTTCAACAAATGCAAACGAACCCCAATTTCATTACTAATGTACTATTTTCAGATGAGTCTACATTCACAAACCATGATGGCGTTAATCGACATAACATGCATTACTGGAGTGTAGAAAATCCCCACTGGTTACGACAAGTTGAACATTAACGTCCTTGGTCGGTTAACGTTTGGTGTGGAATCATAGGGAACAGACTCATTGGTCCTTATTTTATTGAAGGTAATTTGAATGGAATCAAATATCGAAATTTCCTGGAACAGGAACTACCATCACTACTTGATGATGTTGCCTTGGACGTTCGACAAAGTATGTGGTTTCAGCATGACGGTTGCCCAGCGCATAACTCAATAGCAACACGGGAAGTATTAGACCGTGATTACAATGGTCGGTGGATTGGCAGAGGTGGCTCGATTAATTGGCCTGCTAGGTCGCCTGATTTGACATCGCCGGATTTCTTTCTGTGGGGTTACCTAAAGATAAGGTTTATCAATAAGTGCCAACAACTCGTGAAAATATGGTAGAACGCATAAGAAACGCTTGCGCTGAAACTCCCGCAGATATGCCTCTATCCTGTGTACAGTCATTTGAAAAAAGGATCAATAAGTGTATTGAAGTTGAAGGTAAAAATTTCGAACACTTACTCTAATTAATTGAACAGTGAGAGGCAAGGGGACTCACATTAAAAAAGCACCCCGATCTATGAGAGGCAAGAGGACTCACATTAAAAAAGCACCCGAAGGGAACATAAAACTACTACGTCCTCGTCGTTGTTCCTGTGTAACGCTAAAAGTAGTTTCTCGGAAAAGTTCAACGCTATCTATCACGAATTAAAAAAATTGTTTCAATAAAAATTTCACGTACAATCTAATTCTGCAATGAAAAATGTGGGTCCCCATTTGAGATTTGAACGTTATCACCCACCCTACCCCGAGAGGATGGGGGGGAATAACTTTTATTATGTTCTTTAAAAATATTGAACAGGTATTTTTTATTTCTCAATCCAATGATCATTTCTGAAGAATTGCCGAAAATATAATTTTTTGCGATTACAGCGCCATCTATCACGAATAAAAAAAAATTTCGGATAAAATTTACGTATTTTGTGGTGTAGAATCCGTATCTGCAATAAAAAATGGGGGTTTCCATTTAAGATTTCAAAATTTTCCCCAACCCTCACCCTCAGAGGGTGGGGTGGGAGGTCGAGTTTAGTATCATTGGATGTCCCCCTTCGAGACTAACAACTTTCATTAACCACTTTTTTTTATCCAATGCACAGTTCTCGAGATATTTCAATGTCTTCAGATAAATCGTGCACCCTGTATATTGGGTTAAGTAAAAAGTTTTGAGCGTTTTCCGCTAGATGGCTTTAGTGAGGTCATATCTGTGGGGACTTTGAGTTTCCCCAACGCGCACGCATCCGTTTTCGTGCAGCGCTACAGAGCACGCGCAAGTCTCTCGTGCGCAAAAAAGCAACGAAAGAACAGTAACCGTTGGAAGCGCTCACAGAGCGAACTGAAACACAGTCGCTAATTCTTAGCTTCGATTTTTTCCGTTTCTCGTGTGATACTGCGATTCCGACACGCAGACGTGTGTGTGCGAGAGGAAGTAGGCAGGTGCATCGGCCCCTGTCTGTCTACACATATACAAGTCTGTGACCTGTATGCGTGCGAGAGCAATGACTTTTTATACCTTAGAGGCACATGCGCCACATCTGTGATTCACGTGCTCTGCGACTGGCAGGCACGTGCGCAATAAAGATTGCAAAAGAAAAGAACACGCCTAGGTTATTTTTAGGAGCCTAACCTCCACCTGCAATCGGATAAGAGAGCAGGAGAGGACAAAACCCTAAATATCTCACTATGTATACGTCGCATCTGGTCATTCTATACTGCGACTTAAAGGTGACATAACGCTTTAAAAAAAGTTCTTTGACAGTTTTGTGTTTGGTGAAGCCAGTTGTGTATTAGAGCGTTCCAAAATGGAGATAAAAAAGAGAAAATTCGATACATTCTTCAGTACCACTACGACCAAAGGGAAAAAGCAGAGCAGGCGGTCAAAAAAATTTGTGCTGTTTATGGACCCAATACAGTATCGAATGCAGCAGCAAAGCGGTGGTTACAACGATTCCGTTCTGGTAATATGGAGAAGATGAGATACGCTCTGGTAGGCCAATCGTCGAAAATGTCGATAAAATCTTGGAAATCGTCGAGTCGGACAGGCATGCGAGCACTTATTCCATTGCCCAGGAACTGAAGATTAGCCAGAAAACCGTTTGGAACCATTTGCATAAGGCTGGTCTCAAGAAGAAGTTCGATGTATGGGTGCCATACGAATTGACGCAAAAGAACCTTTTGGATCGAATTCATGCCTGCGATTCTTTGCTGAAGCGTAACGAAATCGACCCATTTTTTAAGCGGATGGTGACGCGATGAAAAATGGGTCACATACGAGAACAAGATCGTGGTCCAAGCGCGGTGAGCCGGTCCAAATGATCGCCAAGCCCGGATTAACGGCCAAGAATGTTTTACTGTGTGTTTGGTGGGATTGGAAGGGAATCATCCACTATGAGCTGCTCCCATCGGGCCAATCACTCAATTCGGACCTACTGTCAACAACTGACCAGATTGAAGCAGGCGATCGACGAGAAGCATCAAGACAATGCCAGGCCGCACACATTTTTGACGACGCGCCAGAAGCTCCGAAAGCTTGGATGGGAGATTATATCGCACCCGCCGTATAGCCCAGACCTGGCTCCAAGCGATTATCACCTTTTCAAGCATTTGCAAAAATTTCTTGATGGTACAAAACTGGCCCCAAGAGAGGCTTGTGAAAATGAGCTGGTCTCGTAGAATGCGGCTACGGACACGGCCTCAGTGGACGATACAGCCTGAAGAAATAACTATTGGAAGAAACGTGTAAAGATGTCACCGCGAGTGAATACGCCGATATGATTATAACGTACGGTTTGGCGGGTGAGAACGCACTTGCCGCGGAATGTTTATACGCAGAAAGATTTCCCGCGCGTGACAAACCCTCTCGACACACAATTGTCTCGTGTATTGCAAGATTAAGGGCGACGGGATCGGTCCTGCGACATACACGAGAAGAAGATGAAAGAGCGCAGAATGTAAATACTGAAGAGCGCATTTTGCACGAATTTGAGAGAGACCCCGGCAACAGCATGCGAAAGGTAGCGACTGGATTGGATGTCTCGCGCAATTTGGTGCGGCGCACATTACGGGAGAACAATCTGCGCCAGTATCATTTCCAACGCGTGCAGCAACTTTTCCCAGCAGATGAGCAGAAGCGCGTCTTTTTCTGTGAAGGTATTGGCTTTACAAGTTATTTCTTTTGCTGCCAGTTTATTGATTTTATTAATCACCGTTGAAATGCATAGGTTTACTCATGCAGTGTCGGCGGGATATTTCATTCCCCGACCGCATCCTGTGGACGGACGAGTCGACCTTTACACCGAACGGCGTGTTTAATTCGCGGAATTTTCTATTATGGCAGGAGGAAAATCCACACGCCGTTCGAGAAGGCGCGTTCTAGTACCGCTGGAGTATTAATGTTTGGGCCGGAGTAATTGCGGACCGAGTGGTGAGTATCATTCGATTGAAGAAACTTCTTTCTCGCAATGATTTTCTAATATTTCATAATTTTCAGATCGGTGCATACTTTTTGCTCGGCTTAATGGCGAGATTTACGCGGATTTTATCAAAAATCAACTCCCAGGGCTACTCGAGGACGTCCCTCTACAGGCACAAGCGGAGTTGATCTTTCAACATGATGGAGCTCCTGCGCACTTTAGCCGGCAAATGCGAGATACATTAGATACACGTTTCCCGGAAAGGTGGATAGGTCGAGATGGTCCGATCACCTGGCCGCCGCGATCTCCTGACCTTAATATGCTCGATTATTTCTTATGGGGTTACGTTAAGAATTTAATCGAACAGCGGCGTGATGGTACAGAACAAGAAGTACGTGAGGCAATTGTCGCGGCCTTCAATACTATCACGCCAGGAATGACGCACTGAGCAACGCGCGATATTAAACGAAGAGCCAAATTTTATATGCGAGAAGAAGGACGGCACTTCGAGCAGTTTTTACATTAATGCATTAATGTACAGTAGATTAGGCCTCCTGGGGATACCACTATAAAAAAACGCGCCATGCTATCTACCGCTAGGTGATGTGGAAAGGATAGCACCGATAATCATCTCCGCGAGGAAAACGCGTGACGAAATCGCACTTTATAGGGTGGCCGGTTATAAGCTGCCAACCCGAAGTGTGAAGGTAGATTGGGTTAAGATAAACATAAAAGTCCCATACCGTGTTGCAAAATTCGCAATAATTATCGAGTTATTAATGACAGAAATCTGAGGAGTAGAAGCGCGCCGACATAGCGGGAAGACGAGGGGAAGGACAACGCGCCGCTATTCGTTGTTTTATCTCGTCGGAATTACGTCTCGCCTCACGCCGCACACAGTTGCTGGGCCGAGTGGGCCGCGCCGTAGCCTGAGCAGCTGCAACGTTTCTCCAATCATCTATGCCGGCGCGCTCCCACTCTTCAAGATTTCTGTCATTAATAACTCGATAATTATTGCGAATCTCGGTAAACGGTATGGGACTTTTATGTTTGTCTTAATGTAATCTACCTGTACACTTCAGATTGTAAACTTATAACCACCCACCCTGTATATACAGGGTAAAGAAAAAACCCTGGGACCCTTGAAAATTTCGAAAAATATACACTTTATAAAAAAATATTTCAGACAAAAGTTATAGCGTTGAAGAAGATCTATTTACCGATCTTAACAATTTGACCTTGGGTGACGTCATCAAGATCAGGACAAAGTCACCTCGGATTTTTTAAATAGAACCCCCAATTTTTTATTCTATATTCTTATAGCCCTTCTTCAGACCTTTACAAAGCACTATGGTTTTATCCAATTTGAATAAGCTGTTCCGAAATTATCGAGTTTTTTAAAGTAAGATATCTAGCCAACTAAGGCAAGATCGGAGGATGATCCAGCCAACTAAGGCAAGATCGTAGGATGATCCAGCCAACTAAGGCAAGATCGGAGGATGATCCGGCCTATACTTGACTACACATATACAAGAGGGAACCGAGAAAGAGGAGGAATTAAGTGACTTGTTGGAAGAAGATTCTGAGCTGGAAAGGTAGGATTCAGGACCAACGTTTGGCCAGGGTAGATAATCCTCAAAAGCGGGAAGTTCACCATCGGACTCCGTCAGCATGTTGAACCATGAATCAGGGAAACGATTGCCAGATTACTTAAAAAAATTAAGGGCATCCCCTGGGCCCAACCCAAGTTTAGCCATAATAGCTTTTGTTTTACGATTTTTAATGAAAACGGGACAATCGTTTGAGTAGGCAGGGTGCCTGATTTCCGTGAGCTTTCTTCTAATACAATTAATGCAGCTATGCAGAACAGATTGACACTCTTTGCTAGGATGCTCACCTGAAGCGCATTTGCCGCATACTCTTGCTTTAGGACCACCTCTACTCTGCTTTTCTAGATGACCGAAACGTTGGCAATTAAGGCCTCTCTCTTTGAATATAGGGCGAAAACCTAATTTTAGAACCGTAATAAAGAGCAGCTTTAGGGGCTGAGTACCCTTTGAAGGTTAGTATTACCAAATTGGAATTTCTAAAAGTATTCTTTGATAAAGAATTTGGAGGTTTCCTGTTAATAATTTTAACATCCAAAAGCAGTGACCAGGGGCTCCTCCAGAAGGGAGGGGGAAGTAGATTATTTAAGATCTTTTGAGGAGAATCTGTGATATCACAGTCTTGAGATATGACCTTGATTGTAACCCTGTAATCAGGTATATATGCTATTCAAGAAGTATCTGAAATGATGGACCTACTCTTAGAGTTCATCTCTTTGACCATACGGTTGGCAGTCATTGGATCAGGAAAATCAACGGTAAACTTGTGAGAACCTAAGTTCTTTAGATTAAAAGCAAACTTCCAAGCATCAGGGAAGCATTTATGCATAGTTTTACCAAATCTAATTTCGCTTGTGATGATATTTTGAGTGGATCTACGATCATCAAATTTCTCAAAATGGACCTCAAACGGTCCTTTAGCACTGTTATCATATACATTACGCTAAAGTGTAATGAGGTTGTCAGGAACAGAAGAAAGAGCGAGAGGAACCTTCCTCAAATGAAGTGTGACAGGATGGAGTGAGGTTAGGCACTGAGGCAGAGATATTACCTGAGATCTCCGTTATTAGATTCGGATCCGCACCCTCATTAGAGGAATTCATCCTGAGAATTGCGTTACTCAGGTTAGAATACAGCTTGAGAGGATGGATTATCATTCATCTTATAAACGGATGTCTAGGAGAAAGCGGGAAAGTCCAGATAGCGTAAGAAATCCAATCAGAATAGAAAGAGAATTGGTTGCCAGAAAGCAGTGGTAGTACTATGTAATTTTATAGATATAGAAAGGCGTAAGCAAGAAAAAGAAAATAAATAAGACAGGAAAGTTGATGCTTATAATAATTCGTACTACCTAATAGCTTTTCTATGGCAGATCGGGGATTTCGGTTATAGAGGATTGTGTTATACTATCTTTAATGTTTTAGCTAAAAACGTTCGGCAACGGATAAAATAGTATAGTGATTTTTATGAAATTACTAAATATTATTTGGCTGCTTTGATATTTTTTTCATTATGGATTAAATGAATGTGTACTGACAGCTAATATAACCTCATTTAATAATATACATAAGATTTTTTGTCATCTTTATCTTGTAAGTATACATTTTATTTATATATCTTATTATTAATAAGAATATTAATAATTATAATAAACTAATTTATTATTTTATTTCTAATAACCTCTCTCTCTCTCTCTCTCTCTCTCTCTCTCTCTCTCTCTCTCTCAGTTAGTGATTATTAAACAATCTTCAACTAAAAAGGATTTATTAGAAAAGAAATTAATATTTGTAAAAAGAGAGAGACAAAGAGATAGCCCAATGGATGCAATAATGAGAATTTTAATGGGAGAAGAAATAGAAGAAGAAAAAAAAATTTACGATTAAAATGCATATTTTTAAGAGATTGAAGCAATCCATTTGATTAGCATAAATCTCCTGGGGACGTCCAGAGACATCCCAGGGCCGTCCTAAGGATATAGGACGTCTCCAGGACATCCCTTGGATGTTTTCTGAACATTTTTGCTATCAGGGATGTACAGTGCAGTTAGGGTAAAATATTAAATAAAACCTTTATTTTCATAAATAAATAATGATACTTATAAATAATAACATATACTAATAAGATTTTAATATAATTTTCATGTTTTATTTCATTATTGATTAAAATATAAGAAATGGAACAAATACAAGGTGGTTCAAATATGAATTTAATTTAATAAAGTAATTTTGTGTGTGTGTGATAAGATATATATATATAAAGGGTGGACCATTTTAACCTTTAATGGAGAATAACTCGACCGGTGAGCGAAATAATGAAAAAAGTTTCATACAAAAGTTGTTGGACAAGGAGGGGGACGTATGACCATATCCTTGAATTTGACCTTGACTTTGACCTTAGGGGTTATTTGAAGGTCAAATAACATCTTTTAAATGGAATTGCTTATTTTCGACCCCGGATTTGGAAAGAGCGGGAAATTTTAGAACAGGATATGGTATGATCGATAAGATCAAATGTCATGTTTTGAGGTCATTTCAAAGTCAAAAGGAACTTGTACGTATATTCATGCGAAAATCGTATCTGTATACGGGGATTTCTAAATTATCTTCTACACTTAGCATTACCCAGAGACAACGACGTGGACGTGGTAGAATTCTGCCTCTTTCGGGGTGCTTGTTTAGAGTGAGTCCCCTTACCTCTCACTATGCATATTTTGCTATTGTTAATCTAGCTATTCAAAAGGTTTTCGAAAGTTGCACCGTTAGCATTTATGCAATAATTGAGCCTTCTTTGGAAATGGGCCACTGTGCTGAGCAAGACATTTCGTGGAATCGCTTCACAAGCTCGTCTTATGCGATTTTCCATATCTTCTCTTGTTGTTGGTTCTTCTTTGAAAACAACTTCTTTCAAATAGCCCCAGAGATAAAAATCGAATGACGTCAAATCAGGAGAACGAGGAGGCCATGCAATCGGACCCTCTCGACCAATCCATCGGTTCGGGTACCTTTCATCTAAAAACCTCCTGACTATACGTGCAAAGTGCGGTAGTGCACCATCCTGTTGGAAGAACATCCTTCGCCTGGTTTCCAAGTCTACGTTCTCCAACAAATGAGGCAATTGGTCTGTGAGCAAATCGAGGTACGTATTTGCATTCACAGTACGTTCGAAAAAGAATGGACCGACCAAGTATCCATTAACAATCCCGCACCAGACATTGAGGCTCCAGCGGTGTTGATTGTCAATCGCTCTATGCCAGTGCGGATTGGTATCGGACCAATAATGGCAATTATGCCGGTTCAACTCCCCTGTGTTCTTGAACGTCGCTTCATCGGAAAACATCACAAATCTAAAAAAATTAGGGTCCCGATCGATCTGCTGTAAGGCCCACCGGCAAAACTCGAGGCGTCGATCAAAATCGGCAGGTAATAATGTTTGGGTCAAAGTGATATGATAAGCATGGTACTTCCGAGCCTTCAAAATCCGCAAGAATGTGGACTTCGGTATTCCTGTGGATACCTCCAGTCTACGGCTCGAAATATGAGGATCGAGATAGACCGATGCCAAAATAGTCAGCACTCGAACGTCATTCTCGTCATATTCGTGATGACGACGTTGACGTGTCATTTGCCCAGTACGTGCCCTCGTGGTCAAATTTCTGATCGTCACGTTACACGGATGTCGTCTTCTCGGAAAGCGCTGAGCGTAAAGTGCTGCGGCATTCACATGTGGCCGGTAGGAGCACGCAGGGAAATACAATATGTCCACGTCGCTTCCGAGTAATGCTCACATTTTTCACTCGTAAGGAATTATTCGCTGAGAATACAAAATAGTGTTATCATTGTTATTATTATCATTATCCGCCCAAAAATAATATTGATAATAATAATTATAACAATAATTATTATAAAGCTAGTATAATAAATATTGTTCATTGAGATAAAACTCAATTATTATCATACAGCTTGTCTGTTAGTATTAATAAGCAGAGATTTGGTGTGATTAAAATGGGAGATTATACACTCAATGAGATCGTTGATATGATTTATATTTTAGGAGAATGTCGAGGTGTCTATGTGAATGCCGCAGCACTTTACGCTCAGCGCTTTCCGAGGAGACAACATCCGTGTAACGTGACGATCAGAAATTTGACCACGAGGGCACGTACTGGGCAAATGACACGTCAACGTCGTCATCACGAATATAACGAGAATGACGTTCGAGTGCTGACTATTTTGGCATCGGTCTATCTCGATCCTCATATTTCGAGCCGTAGACTGGAGGTATCCACAGGAATATCGAAGTCCACATTCTTGCGGATTTTGAAGGCTCGGAAGTACCATGCTTATCATATCACTTTGATCCAAACATTATTAACTGCCGATTTTGATCGAGTTCTGCCGGTGGGCCTTACAGCAGATCGATCGGGACCCTAATTTTTTTAGATTTGTGATGTTTTCCGATGAAGCGACGTTCAAGAACACAGGGGAGTTGAACCGGCATAATTGCCATTATTGGTCCGATACCAATCCGCACTGGCATAGAGCGATGGTACTTTTCGTCCCATTGAGCTGCGACACTTACATTGCTCCATGCGCCGTCGCACGCTCGAACCTTTTTTTAGCAACTTTTCATGTTCTCCTTTTTATCACACGCCATTTTGAAAAAATATCGTTGCGCACAATTTCGATAGATCTTTCGAAAAGTACGGTTTCAAAGCTTTCAAGCCGTTTTTGAAATTTGCTGCTAGGATATTTAGGTGTCGAGATATTCAATTTCGAATTTGCATCAAATGTGGATTCAGCGAGGCTTAAGGGGCTAAGAGGCTCTGCGGTTCGTTTGGCTCTTTCATAATTTCAATAGCCGCGTTCATTATTCTCTATACAATAATTTACACAATTTTGCGAATTGGAAATTTAATTTTTATCAAAAGTTATCATTCTTTACCCTTCAGTTACACATGATCACTGTGGTATACACTTTAGTTCGCGAAGCTGTCCCTAGCTCTCTACCTTCTCCGTACGATTGGCCATTATGGTACACAGCTTGAATATGCTGTTCAGGATCGCGCCTGAGTTCGTGGTGACCCGGTGCGCGGGATGCCGAGTCGCTGGACGCCACCTGAACGTCGAAATTCCCTGGCGCTCCTAGTCCACGGAGCCGCCGCGACGCGGCGATCTGGGTTGTCGCGCGCGCGAGCCCCTCGGCTCGCACGCGAGTTCGAGCTGCCCAGGGCATATAAGAGTGCCCGCGGAGACGATCAGAGATTGCCTTCGTACAGCTTTTGGCCTTCGTACAGTCCACCGCCGATAGTGGCACTATCTCTTGTACGCTGGACTTCGCGAGTTTGTCAGTACGCCGGGCTTACGTTCTGGCTGCTCAAGTTATTGCTTTAATTGAAGATGGCAGAAGTCGAAGGTACGTTGCTCAGGCACTTGATTTGTCAGTGTCAACTGTGCAACGTGCTTATGCCAGGTAGTTACAAACCAATTCTTTCCATAGAAGGCCTGGTTCGGGACGTCCTCGATGTACCAATCACAATGATGACCGATTTATTGTTTCAAATTCGTTAAGAGACAGACATCGAACATCTGTTCAAATTAGAAACAATTTAAGGGATGTCCGCAACATTAATGTATCCGTTAACACCGTTCGGAGAAGATTAAAGGAACAAAATCTGCTTTCGCGCAGGCCAGCAGCTGTACCTTTGCTTAAATGTCACCATCGCGTAGCTCGACTCAATTTTGCAGTTGAGCATAGAGACTGGACTTATGCAGACTGGAGCAAAGTACTCTTTAGCGATGAATCTCGTTTTTGTGTCTATTCTCCAGATGGACGAGAACGAGTTTATCGCGCGGTGGAGAAAGATTTGCAGACTGTACGGTAAGTGAGAGGCATAGCTACAATGGAGGCTCTGTAATGATTTGGGCAGGAATTTCAGCTAATGCTCATACAGATCTGCACTTTTTGACAAGAATATGAACGCAGATGTATACATGGAAGACATACTCATTCCGTATGTTGTTCCGTACGCACCCTTCATCGGAGAGAACTTCTTGCTTATGCTCGACCACACACTGCGAGAAGAGTGCTTGATTTCTTCGATGAAGTTGGCATAAATCGACTCGATTGGCCAGCAAATAGTCCAGATTTAAATCCAATCGAACACTTATGGGACAACCTCGGCAGGAAAGTACGAAATCACGTACCTGCTCCTCAGTCACTGCGAGAACTGCGAATAATTCTCGAAAACGAATGGAATACAATTACGCAGGATGAAATTAAAAGACTAATAAGGAGTATGCCTGATCGTATGAATGAGGTAATACGCGCACGAGGCAGTCATACCCACTATTAGTACACACACCACAAGGAGGGTGTGAAATCTTGAAATACTGTGGAGCTGACGAACCACGGGGTCCTTATCCTTGTGGTATACAAACACAGACACACACACACACACTACATACAATGGGACTTTTCCTACCAGTAAAACTCCATGAGGTTTATATTGGGAAGACTTACAACCATAATTTGAGCTAATGACAGCGGTATCTTAAAACGCAATTCATCTTTGTTACGTAATATCGATTACGCAAAATGAAGAACATAAATTGAATTTTACTTTCATTTCCCTGGCTTTCAAAATAATAAATGCAAATCATTGAATATATTGTGCAGGTTATGTAAATTATTATATAGAGAAACATGAACACAGCTATTGAAATTATGAAAGAGCCAAACGAACCGCAGAGCCTCTTAGCCCCTTAAGCCTCGCTGAATCGACATTTGTTGCAAATTCGAAATTGAATATCTCGACACCTAAATATCCTAGCAGCAAATTTCAAAAACGGGTTAAAAGCTTTGAAACCGTACTTTTCGAAAGATCTATCGAAATTGTGCGCAACGATATTTTTTCAAAATGGCGGGTGATAAAAAGGAGAACATGAAATGTTGCTAAAAAAGGGTTCGAGCGTGCGACGGCGCATGGAGCAAAGTAAGTGTCGCAGCTCAATAGGACGAAAAATACCTAAAAGTATAGAATGTTTTCTTTAAAATACTTCGTTATAGAGCTTGATGCGATACTTATTCACTGAATTATGCAAATTTAACAAGAAAACCGTATTTTTAGCAAAATGTGGAACAACTCAGTGAAAAATGATCACATCGAGCTCGGTAAAGTAGCATTTTAAAGATAACACTCTATACTTTCATGTGCATTTGGTCCCATTACGCTGCGATACCCGATGCACACCATGCACCATTGCAAACACGGACTTTTGATTATCAATTTTGCATCCTCTCACTTTATCATCCGACATTTTGAAAAAAATGGCCGAGCATAATTGCCATTCAGATATTCTTAAAAAGGACGTTTCAAGCTTCATTTTGCATTTCTGCGCATATTTGTATCTTCATTATTTACCAAGTTATGATCATTTGAAATTTTGTAATTTTTTCCCAAATTTTTAGTGTACCGGGTTTTTTGCGTTTGAGTGTATATATTGTGTATATTATAAATCAATTATAAAATTAATTTGTTATAGGGGCTCTTACTCCAGAGGAGGCTAAGGCTCGTTGGAAATATTTGCGAGACAACTATATGAAAGCTCGCAAAAAGGTTAAAAGTTACATTCCCAGTGGATCGGCAGCCGAAGTCGCCAGTATACTAAAGAAACCAAAGTTCAGATTTTATGATCTCATGACATTCTTGAACGATGTTTGTGAACGGCAGTAAGTTCTTTCTCTTCAATATAAAAAATTTTAACACTTCTTTTCGTCAATCCATCATGGATAATAGATATTGAGCACAACTTGTTTCATGTTTGACCCAGGCTAAATTCGTCTTACATGCTTTCGTGCTGAAAACATTTCAGCAAACACAACATTACATGTAACGTACATATTACTTTGTTTGTCATTTTCTATTGAATAATATAAATGTTATATAACACGCATGTTATGATTGAATTATAGAATCTATAAAAATATAGAATATTATATAGAATATATAAGATATATTCACTTAGCCATACTCATATAGGCTGGTCAACTGATTCAACTCTAATTATTTCCACTAATTAAATCTGGTATCACTTTTATCATCTTTTGGAGTATATAAGCTAATATTCTAACAAAAAAGAAATATATATACTTAAAGAGATTGTTTAGGAGTGAGTGTGCCGTCCTCGAGTCGCGAACGGAGCCCGCCTGTCATGCATGGTGGGCGGCATGGGTTCCGGATGCCGGCTTACTCGAAGTCAGCGTAGCGGTCTCGCTCGGCGAGTAGCTCCCGCCGTGGCTGCTACGAGGCGCACCATCCGACTCCGCAACCCGCGGGCAAAAATCCGCCGGCCGTGTATATCATCCAGCGCAACGGCCAGCGCGGAGCCTTCGCATGGCCCAACGCCGATTGTGGCATTCCCTGGTGTTAGGTCTGTACGACTTATAGCGCCCGTCTTTACCGGCGTTCTCTCTAACGACGTTCTTTCCTAGAGCACTTTTCGCGCATAGTCAAGATTCAAATCAACGCACTCTACACTCTGCTGAGTTGACTGCGGTGCCAATAGACCCTGCTGGGTTGAGGCTTTATGGTGAGAATCGACTTTAGCTTTGAGTTCACCTCGTGGCCACGATTCTGGAGCGAACTTGTCGCCTCCATGTGGAACGTGGTAACTCTCTATCTCTGAGCGTCCGTTGAAGACCTCAGCTATTAGGAACGGCGTTGCCGTTCCCTTGAGAGTTCGGCGATCTCTCTTTTGCCAAGTATCCGTCTAGGATCTTGGCGCGTTCGGAAGCGACGTGGTCGCCTCTTCGAGAACTCTGAGCTCTCTCTCCAAGCGTCTTCAAGGCCTTGGCAAGTCGCCCCGGAGCTACTAAGTCGCCTCTCGCGTGACACGAGCTCAGCGCATTCTCTAGTGCATCTCCACGCTTCTCAGGAACGTGGTGGCTTGCAGGCCGTTTAGTCCAGAAGGGCAGGCCATAAAGCGAAACGACGGAGGTCGGGCTTTAACGCCCGTGGGCATCTTTGTTACGCGGGTTTTCGGCCCAGATTTAGGACTCGAACAGCCTGTACAAGACCTGAGTCTACTACCATCCTCGACTCCGATCCTTCTGGTAAGGGTGTTCCGGCATCCGCTTATCTCCGCTTATTTGGGAGTGGAGTCGCAAACAGAGATCTGAAATATAAAAATGAACTGTGAATAGCGGACATAGAATGCTATATGTATCAGGTGTAGTAAAAAGAAATCCATTATTTTTGCATGAAATTGAAGGCTTTAATTACCATAGTTAGAATGATCTGATTTAAGTCAAATGCGCCGTTTTATTCGATAACTTGTTGCCATTTTGAAGGTAATTTCATTATGCCTCTCTCATAGAAGCCCTCGTCCCTATTGGCAAAAAATTGAGACAGTCGATTTTCACAAGCCTCTCTTGATGCGAATTTATCACCAGAAAAATTGTTCGCCATGGACAGGAACAGATGGTAATCACTTGGTGCCAGGTCCGGACTATAAGGATATGGATGCATAAGAACCTCCCAACCAAGCTCCCGGAGCTTCTGGCGAGTCACTATCGATATGTGTGGCCTGGCGTTGTCCTGATGGAACACAATTCCTCTCCTATTGGCCAAAGCTGGCCGCTTCTGGGCGATTGCTTCCTTCAGACGGTCCAATTGTTGACAGTACAGTTCCGAGTTAAGAGTTTTGCCGTAGGGGAGCAGCTCATAGTAGATAATTCCCTGCCTCCCACCAAACACACAGCAAAACCTTCCTGGCCGTCAATCCTGGCTTGGCCACCGTTTCCACCGGCTCACCGCGATTCGACCATGACCGTTTTCGCTTGACGTTGTCGTAAGTGATCCACTTTTCATCACCAGTGACCAACCGCTTCAGAAATGGGTCGATTTTGTTGCGATTCAGCAGCGATTCGCAGATGGAAATTCGGTCCATGAGGTTTTCTTTCGTTAACTCGTGTGGCACCCATACATCGAGCTTCTTTTTGTATCCAGCCTTATTCAAATGGTTCCAAATGGTTTTTTGTGCAATCTTTAGCTCTTGGGCAATCAAAACAGTGCTTACATGACGGTCGGACTCGACAATGTCCATGATTTTATCGATATTTTCGACAATTGGCCTTCCAGTGCGTGGTGCATCTTTGACATCGAAATTACCGGAACGGAATCGACGAAACCAAAATTGCGCGTGATTGGCTGTTACAGTATCAGGACCATAAACTATTCACTATTCACATTTTCAGCCGCCTGGCTTGCGTTTTCGCCTTTATCGAAGAAAAACTGTAAAATATAGCGTATTTTCTCTTTGCTAGTGTCCATCTTTGACGCGCGCTCAAGCAAAACTGAGTCAACTAATCACAAAACTGTCACAAAAGTTTTTTTAGTACGAAATCTCATCTTTCTAAGGCCATCTAGTGGAACCCGATCGGACTTATACAACGCGAGATACAGATAACTAAAGCCATCTGTTGGAAAAATAATGGATTTCTTTTTACTACACCTGATATAAACAAGTATATTATTCCAGAACTGTGAATTCATTACCAAATGGCATTGCTGAAAGTGAAATATATGGAACACCTGAGCAAGAGTACAAGAATTATGTTGTTCTTTCATCTTCAGAATCCAGTGATATTTCTTCTCGGATGTTGACTCCCATTCGTGCTCTTGCACGAACGTTCACACCAACTCTCTCCACAACCGGCCTTCCACGGGTCTCGACATCCAACAACGTTCCTCTAGGAATGTCATCAGTTCACAATTCGACTTCGCAAATACCAGCCATAAAATCAAAAAGTTGGTAATTTCTTAATTGAAATTTGTCAATTGCAGTTTTTTATTTTAATAATATATTTTGCTAGAAGTATGTTTGTATTGCGTTCAAATGATGTACATAATGTAATTCGATTGATATTAAACATATCTTATGTTTTAGAACAAAAGAGCGATGCTTTGCAAACAGCTTTAATAGAAGCATTGAAAGAGCCAATAGCGTAGGCTGCTGATCCAGTAGATGGATTTTTATCACGATTAGGAGAAGGCATGCAAAGGTTACCATATCGCGACAGAGCTTGCTTAGAAATACAAATTTTGAAGTTACTCGCCGAAAAAGAAAATCTTTGTGGTAACAATGGTTGAAATACAGCATCAATGCACTATTACTTTGAGAATGTTTAAATTTTTTTTATATTTAGTTTTTTATTTACTTATTAACAGTAATGCGGGTGTAGAAGCTTCAATTTGTTTTTTATTTATAGTTAATATTATTAATAATATATTAATAATATATTTATGTAGAAGCTACACTTTGTTTTTTATTTATAGTTTATATCATTAAAAATATATTAATTAATAATATATTTATGTAGAAGCTTCACTTTGTTTTTTATTTATAGTTTATATTATTAATAATATATTAATTAATAATATATTTATGTAGAAGCTTCACTTTCTTTTTTATTTACAGTTTATATAATTAATAATTAATAGTTAATACATATACCAGAAACGCTGAACACACATTTCTTCCGAGAAGCTACCTTGAATTAGCCCTTCACCCGAGTAACGCACCGACGCGGCGGCGAGCAAGGCATCGCGGAAGCGACGAACACTTGTAAATCTGCAAACAGATACTTAGAAATATCCTGTGCCGGTGGCTAACTGCTGCCGACACAGACGGACGAGCACGTATGAATCCGCGAACAGATACTTAGAAATATTCTGTGTCGGTGGCTAACTGCTGCCGACACAGACGGACGAGCATTTATATTCACGAACAGAACTTCGAAATTATTCTATGTCGGTGGCTAACTGCTGCCGACACAGACGGACAAGTACGGTAAAGTCGCGATGCCTGATCGGCCGACGAGGCTCGGCTGCCGGGTCTTGTAAAAGTTCCCGGTGGTTCGGTACGGTGTGGAAGCTTTACTCACCGGCGGATGCCTTGCCTTCTCGTCGACTTCTCTTCACGATTCTCGCTGGAGCTCTCTTTGGTAGCTGATCTGGTGGACTCACTGTCTCTCACGGTCTGCCCCGATCTCTCGTCGAAAGCGGGTTTTATACCCTAAATTCTTCTCGACGATCGGTGGCCGATAATCGGGGGATTAGTTCCCCCCGATTTCCCGGAAAATCGCGCATGCGATTTTCGCGAATTACCCCTTTCTGGGGGGACCGATCTTCCCCGACCGCTTCGCAGAATTCGGCTTTTTCCGGCGGTCTGGCAGGTTGCCGCGGCATAGGTGTTGCCGGGCGCTTAGCGATGATTTCTCGCGATCGTGTGACGATCGGTGGTCGCCGTCACACGATAGTAACGGGGGTAAAACTCCTCGTTACAAAGTGTCAAGATTGAAAAATTTTACGTTCGGATATGACGTTTTCAACCTTGACCTTGTTCTCAAAATTATGCATTTTACGTTACTTCACTGATCATGAAGTCTACTGAAAGTAAAGCGTCTCGGAACCTGACCACTGAAGGCAAAGTGTCTCAAATCCGACCACTGAAGGCAAGGTGTCTCAAACCCGGCCACTTAAGGCAAGATGTCTCAAACCCGACCACTGAAGGCAAGGTGTCTCAAACCCGATCACTGAAGGCAAGGTGTCTCAAACCCGACCACTGAAGGCAAAGTGTCTCAAACCCGATCACTGAAGGCAAGGTGTCTCAAACCCGACCACTGAAGGCAAGGTGTCTCAAACCCGGCCACTTAAGGCAAGGTGTCTCAAACCCGACCACTGAAGGCAAGGTGTCTCAAATCCGATCACTGAAGGCAAGGTGTCTCAAACCCGACCACTGAAGGCAAAGTGTCTCAAACCCGATCACTGAAGGCAAGGTGTCTCAAACCCGACCACTGAAGGCAAGATCTCTCAAACCCGACCACTGAAGACAAGGTTCAGTTAGTCCCGACCACCGAAGGCAAAGCATCTTGTAACTCGGCCTGAGATTATAAGAGATGTTCAAAATGTTCCCCATTGACCGTTTGATAGTGTGCTAAGCGGACGTACAAATTGTCAGTCATACTCCTTATCATTGGAGGTATTGCAGCACATTCGTCTATGATCCGTTGTTAAAGCTCATCCAGGTTTCGAGGTTTAGTGAAATAAACTTTATTTTTTATGTAGCCCCAAAGAAAGAAATCAAGTGGTGCAATGTCGGGCGATCTCGGTGGCCATTTGATTGTTCCTCTTCTACCTATCCATCGATTAGGAAAAGTATCGTTTAAATAGTTCCGAACAATGCGTCCATAATGTGGCGGTGCCCCATCTTGCTGGAACCAAACATCATAAAAATTATCACCAACAATATCCTGTATTGATGGAACAATTTGGTCTGTTAGAAGCTGCAGATAAGTTTCTGAGTTCAAATTCCCATTAAAAAAGGCTCATAGAAAAAGGCTCAACCACTTGATTATCATAAAGACCTGCCCAAACATTCAATTTTTGAGGTCACTGCGTATGTGCTTCAAGCATCCAATGAGTATTTTCGTTGTCCCAATATCTAAAATTATGACGGTTTACCTTACCAGTAATTTCAAAAGACGCTTCGTCTGAAAAAACGATATTATGCAAAAAGTTCGGTTGCTGATCAATTCTTTACATCATAACTTCTGAAAACTGCATCCTGCGATAAAAATCACCCTCATTGAATTCATGGTGGAGATGAATTTTGTAGGGGTGGAACTTAATGGTCTTTAGATTTTTGGAAATTGACACTCATTTGAAGCTGTTGAGATGCTTTTCTAATTGACAATCTGGGATTTTCAACAAATGATTGGGCTACTTTAAATTGTCGCTCTTTTGTCGTTTGGGACCTTGGCCCCCCAGATTTTTGGCGGTTTTTATTATTCCCAGTTCTACAAATCGTCTGATGGTGCGAGATACAGTCGATATTGAAATACCTTCGCCTTCATTACGAAAGTTTTCATTGAACAGCAATCTCACTTCACTGTATGACTTTTGTCTAACCCCCCATCCTCTCATCATCAATGGCGAAACTCTCTCATGCTCTGTAAGAGAAGCCATTTGGAATTGAAAACAAAAAATTTGCAAAAATTTGGTGTAAAAAATTCGGTTTCTTTACCTTTAAATAAAAATAATAAGTAATGTACCATTGATCGTTAATAATAATATGATAATAATTCAAAACGGACTAGAATGACATCAAAACTTGTTAAATCGATGAAAACTCAAAAACAATATATTATCTGTTTGACACTGATAGAATCGAGACGAATAAAAACCTTGAAGCATACATTTTATCGATGGCGAATAAATTTTTCGGATACCGATCCTGGAATTTTGGAGCTCGCTAAAACTGAATCCGACGTCGGACTTTGCAAATTCAAGATGGCCGATTCAAGATGGCCGATTCAAGATAGCGGCCGATATTTAAGAATAACAAAAATTGGATCTCGTTTAAGGAATTTTTGAAATCGTTTCTGAAATCGAATCCGACGTTGGATTTTACAAATTCAAGATGACCGATCCAAAATGGCGCCCGATATTGAGGAATTACCAACAATCGGAGTGTGACCTCGTATGTAACGTAAAATCTCGCTCTTCACATTATGGGGGGAGGGTAAAAGTATATGTTTCCAGCCTAAAAAATTAATTGACCTTGATACGACTGACACATAACCTTAAGAGCAAGGTAAAGGTTAAAAACGTCATATCCGAACGTAAAATTTTTCAATATTGACACTTTTAAGTCAAAAGTATGGATTTTCAGTCCTAAAAAAGTCCGGTTTGACCTTAATAATATTAACTCATGACCTTGAGAATAAGGGCAAGGTCACGGCTGAATGTCCTTCGTTGACCTCTACATTCTTATGCGTAACATTGCTCCCTAGCAGGTGCATTTTCGAAAATATTCGCGTTTTCAGTCTAAAACAAGCTTAGACCTTTATGTGACCTTCAGAGGTCAAATTTGGCAGTGTTCAAGGTCATATCCGAACGTAAAATTTTCCGCTCTTTTCATTTCTTGGGCAAAAGTATAGGTCCCATTTAAAAAAATTGACCTGACCTTGAAATGACCTTCAAGGTCATTGTCAAGGTCAAATCCAAGGTCACGGTCAGATAGCCAGGAAAATATCATAAAAACCCAGTACTTCGCATTTTTTCTAGGACTCATTTTTCGAGTTATTTTGCTCTTCCGGGACTTTTATAACACTCTGTATAAATATACATGCATACAAATATTGTGAGAGTCTATATTTTTGATATATTTTATACCTTTTTTCGACGGTTTAGACGTCCACTTCGTGGATAAGGTTGCATCATATAATGGGTTAAAGCGAATGCTTCATCACCTATTAACACAAACGGTAATTCGGGTCCAGAAGCTTCAATTGGTCTCGGTTGTGGTAAATTCATTTCTTTTCTTTCAAATCGTTGACCAAAGTTTGAACGCGCAAAGATCTCGCCGTCACTGTGTCTGCCTTCCATACCAATGTCAAGTAATGTAAAAGAGTAATTGGCATCACAAACCGCTAATATATTGATGCTATATGGTTTCTTTTATAATTATGGAAAGTTGAGCCACTATGGGGAGGTGACTGAAATAGAAAATTATTATTTTAATCTCTGAAGTACATATAATGTGCTTAATTTTATTAAGCACATTTTAATAAAATTAAGCATATGAATAAAATTAGGCACATTATTGAAACATCAACTCACTTGAATTTGTACTTATTTTCCATCTATTGCACCTATGCAGTGTGGAAAATTCCACTTTGTTCCAAAATCATTCGCTATTCTTAACCAATTCTTTTCGTTTATTTCGGGAAAAATTGATATGTGGAGAGTATTCCACAATTGTTCGCATGTCTCAGAAATAATTTGTGAGACAGTGGTGACTCCTATTCGAAAAGAATAAGTTAATGAAACCATACTATGCCCAGATGCTAAATAACGCAAGCATATTAGAAGTCGAGTACGGGCTGGTATTGGATGTCGAATGACATATTTTTTTTCAATATATGGTCTAACAATATTCAATAACTGATCAAACATTTCTAAGGACATTCTACAATAATTGTAGAACAATTCATGATCTTCAACTTCTTTTTCTTTAATAAGACTGTCACTGGCACCTTGTAATAATCTTCGTTTTTCTGTAAATATTGGGTGCATCCATATTCTATGAGCTCTATTTTCTTGATGTAGCATGAATTTCCATATTGCACATAGTTTTAATATATAACGTTTCTTAATTTCTTGCTGTAGAAGTGTTTGTTTCATTTTTTCTCCCATTTTTTCCACTGCTTCCATATAATTATTAATAGTTGATCATGATCCATTCTTTTTATTAAGGCTTTTTTCTTTGGGATGTCCGGAATAAAAAGAAAAAGAAGCTTATCAACTACAAAACTATAAAGCTTATATAACTGATCATTACTTTAACCACGATAATATAATAATCAGTTTTTGAGTGCGAAGATGGTGAGACCGGCCTATAATGTTGTGTTTACTTCAACTTTATATCACATACATTCCGCTTCACACATACTTGTAAAGTATCGGTTCCCCATGAAACGTACTTTTCGAGACGCGTAAGTTACAAAAACCAATCGCAAATTCGTTTAGCATTTCTGTTAGACTGTACAACAGAAACTCTAGTCAACAACTGGTTGTATTAGTTACGCATCATTACGCATTTCTCAAAATACGCTCCATGTGAATGCCGACTTTCGACAATGGCTGCATTCAGTAGACTCAACAGTTGGACAACATTATTAGATTTTCTGCTGAATGACACTGTGCTCACTCGCTACATCTCAACAAGTTGAGAGAGCAGATGCCATGTTTGATAGCGGTTTTTACTTACGCTACCTGAGCGGAAAGTGTTACAAATCAATATGGCGACGTCTAGTGAAAATAAGCTGATAGAAAAGATATATAATTATAAAGGAGAATTGTACAAGGTAATAGAAAATGCTGAGTTCCATAATCGTCTTCAATCAGGTAAGTTAGGAATAATAAAATTTTACTTCACACGTAATTTTCTATAATCTTTTTGTTTAACTTAACCTATCTCTTTATAATATACTTGCATAAAATACTAGAAATAAGAAAAATATTTTGATCCGTTGTGTATGTTCTGTTTTATTACTTTTGTTATTCTGTTATGACAATACTTATACTATTTATAGTATACTTAAGAATATAAGCATAATAGCCAATTGAACGATTGAAGATAATTATGCCCAATATTTTTTGTCTTAATTACCTAGACAGTATTGGACATCCAGTGGATGTACGTTTCACGCACAATTTATGTCCGTATGTCCAATTTACGTCCGTGGACATAAATTGGACGTAACAAGGATGTCCTTATTGGACATTGGACTTGTAGGACGTTCGATGTACGTCCATCGGATGTCCTATGTCCGAAGTTGTGACAAACGTATGTCCTATGGACGTCTTTTGTAAAAAGAATGGACATATAACGGACGTCTAATGGACATTCGTGTGCTGCCTGGGTAATAACTGTTTTTGATTTAAGTCAACTTATATTACTTTCTACTACTAATACATACGTCCATGATCTTGGGTTAGTTGCTAATATTTACAATAAATAAACTTATGTATATAAAAAATATTAAACTAACAATAATGACTGCTTAAATCTATAAATCATCTTCCTTACTTAGGCTATAAAATCAATGTATATATTTTCAGTACTGTCAGTAATAACAGAATATATAAAATTATATAAATTATATTTTATTAAAAAATTTGATTTATTGTAGATCCATTTAATGGACCTCTATTTTAACGATTCCGATCAAGTTGATAAAGAGTCTGCGAACTTAATATCTGAAAACAATGAAACAATAGGTAATGTATCATGTTCTATTATTATAAAAAAATATATCTTAAAATATTCTGCAGTATCCCAAGTTCTATCTTCTCTCCCCCCTCAGTTATTTATTTCTCCATCACATCTCAAGGCCTTGATATTTACTGTCAGTACTTAAAATTTATAATTTATGTTACATATATTATAGATTTTTAATACTGGATAATAAATATTGAAACGCAGCCGTTTTAATTATGTTACATTGCTACTTGGGAGTAATGATAAACATTAACTTTTACCACTTCATAATACTTAATAAACACGAAGTAATAGATACGTTACATTAACGTTATTATTTCTCACTTAACAGTGTAACTGTTACATAACATGTGTGTTACATTGCTGAGTGAAAAATAATAACGTTAATGCAACATAACTATTACTTGGTGTTTACTGGATATGTTATTTGAATAATGATAGAAGCTACAAAAATGTTTATTCTTATTTATTTGCAGATGCCAACAAAGAAAATTTTTACTATATAATGAATAATGAAAATACAAACAAAATACAAACTTTTATTACATTTGTTTCAAGAACGTCACGAAAAATTTAGAGATCCTAAAACAAAAAAAAGACCTTGTGGACTGAAATTGCAGTAGAATTTAGAAAACACAACTACAAAAATGTAACAGAAGATATATTAAGTAGAAAAATGAGAAATATGAAGAAAACATATCGAACAATCAAAGATAACTAAAAATTAACTGATCGAGGAAGGATAACTTGGGAATATTTTGAAATATTTGAAGACATGTTTTTTGATGATAAAACAATCAACACCGGATCAACATTATCATCTATGCAATTACAAGTAAGAAAATATACGAATGTAGAAGGTATTTTTATAATGTAAAATATCCTAAAATTTTTTTACGGGTTGGAATTTTCAGAATTTTCTAAAAATATTTTATAATTCGTATAAACGATGATATATTTCTTTATATATATATATATATATTTAAAATTTGGGAGACAAAACATATACATATATATATACATATTTTTTTTTATTCTTTCATTAATTGTTCCAAAATTTGCATAAAAGATTAAAATGTAAAAAAAATTAATAACAATCAATTTAATAGGGTTCAAGAGAAATCGTTAAACAGAGGACTTCAATATCGTTTGATAATTGTGACTTGATTAATGTACCATCAAGAGATTTAAAGACACTGCAATATAATTCTAATTCTTTATCAAAAAATCGGTCTCCTTCCTTTGAAAAATATATGATACCGTCACTGTCTTCAAAAGATTCGAGACCACTTTCGATATGCTCCATATCACCTTCAACAAACTCAATAGTTTCATCCATAGCTTCAACATCTTCATGTGATGCTTATGATTTTACATCTTTGACAGAAGGACATACTTCAGATTCTATTGATTCACTGCCTTTAATGAATATTGATGACCCATATGAAGAAGATGCAGATGGCAGCTGTACTCCACCAAGACGCAAGCCATATTCTATGAAAGATAGTGCTGTAAGGAATAGAGCTTTCTATAAACGCCGTCGTAAAAATGAGAGAGAGAGCGTGTAAAAGAAATTACAGAATTAAGGAAAATATTTGAAAAAAATAATGAAATTCAAGAAAATAGAAATAAACTTTTACAAGATTTACTCAAGGAATTGAAAACATCTAAATAGAATTTAAAAATAAAATTGATAAGGAAAAATAAGGTGAAATATAAAGATATAAAGTTAGAAAGATATAAAAATATAGTCTAAAAGTAAAAGAGAAGAAAAATTCCTAATATGGAGAGAAAATTCCTATAAAATGAAAATATATTATATTTTTCTTCTCTTCTATATACAGGGTGTTAAGTTTCAAACGTAACAGAACAAAAATCTCGAAAGCTATGGGTATTAAAAAAAGCTAAACCACGTTTTCCATGATTTCGAAGGGGAAAGAGAATGGCATCAGTTTTTTATTTGGAGGGCATTTTCAAGGTCAGTTGAAGATCAACTTAATTTTTTTTAATGGAAAGCCCAATTTTTTATTATATCTTTTTTTCTGCCAATTATTGCCAATACTACACAATTATATATATACACAACTTACAGTTTTAATTCTCGTATCCGTATAGTCATATTATCTCTATTTTGTAGCCGTTAAAACGGCTGATTGATTGATTATTTCACTGAAATCTTACGATTGGAATCCAAACGTTCACTTTCAGGGTATCTATTATGGAACTCGTCGATTCGATCGATTCCGATCAGAATAATTCCGTTTCCCTTAAGCGTTGTCTACGCTTAGCAATGAAGCTTTTAGACTTAAGCTTTAAGAAATTGACCAATCACAATCGACTATTACAAGAATGATCCAATAGAATTAGTCAATTTCTTAAAGCTTAAGTCTTAAATCTTCATTGTAGACGATGCTTTAGAAAAGACAATAGAAATGTAGGAAATAATTGAACGTTTCCGATCGGAATCGATTCCGACGAGTTCCATAATAGGTACCCAGGAAATGGCGGTAATCGAGCATCGATCATGTGTCGCGCGGGTCGTGCGCTGACGATCGATATTATTGGCTCTGCCACTTGTAATATTCTTTTCTTTTTTACCATTGGTTATGCAAACTCGCGAACTAAATATGAATCATGCATTTATTATACACAAATTGTTAGGCCGGTATTCATAGTCAGGTCTTATATTTAAGACTATCTCAAGTTCATCTTCAGATACTCAGTAGCCAATGAAATGATCCATACATTATCTCAAGATAAACTTAAGACGTTCTTAAATATAAGATCCCACTATGAATACCGGCCTTAGTGTTAACTTTTGATCACAAATGCAAACAGTGAATTTTATGTAATACTCATTACCATGTAATATTTAATATTTATTACA
This sequence comes from Harpegnathos saltator, assembly GCF_003227715.2. Taxonomy (NCBI): domain Eukaryota; kingdom Metazoa; phylum Arthropoda; class Insecta; order Hymenoptera; family Formicidae; genus Harpegnathos; species Harpegnathos saltator. The sequence goes on along the minus strand of NW_020230515.1, from coordinate 79,004 downwards.
ATATTACAGATGAATTACGATAAAGAATTTGTAAATTTCCATCCTTTTTGGAACAAAAAATGAATAGTCCAAAACATGTCCATGTACGAACATCCATTGGACGTACAGTTGCGACGTGATTTTCGCTCGCCGTCGGCAAACGGCCGTCGGTCCACGCGCCTCGGTCGTTCGCGCCTGCACCAAAGGGGTTGGGCGCCAGGTGCAGCGGGCTGCACCGTTCATCAACACGAGACGATACACCCCCCAAGACCGAGACACGCGAATTCGACGGGACCGGTAGCTCCGCGGTATTTTACAGTCGGTAGACGGGAGGGTTCGATCGGGAGTCCGGAATTTAGTCGGGAAGACACAAGAATCGAGACGCGCTTCGCTTATCTCAGTCTTTATTCTTTCGGGGATCGGCACGATCCGACCCCTCGATACGGTACACTCCGCGAGACGCTCTCGCGAATTCGAAACTTGCTCTACGCCGCTAACTAATACGAGACACGGTACGCCCGGGATACCGAAATAGTGAAGCAGGTGGACGGTCTTACAAAGTCGGGAACCTCCCGGCGGCGTGGTCCTTCGCTTTCCTTCCGCAGCTCGCTCCTACGCCACGTAGCCACCTCCGGTAACTCCCTGGGCGCGTGGAACTCCACCAGAGCCTCTCCTCTCGCTCCCGGCAGACGATATCCCTTTTTGTTCGGTATTAGCACGACACTTCTTTTCACAGCGATATGTTCGATACTCCAAGCGGTACTTTTCTCGCTTTAGCCGACAACAGACTAACGATCCCCGAGATAAGAGATAGGAGAGAAGAGAGAGCGAAGACGGGAGTTCGCTCTTTTATCCTCTGCCAAAAACAGTGCCGCTCCTTTCTTCATTGTTGTGTCTCGCTACGTTGCTCTCCCCGTTCCTCGTTTCATCTCCCAATACGGGAATCCTTCCGCGGATCTTTGTTGTCGATCCGCGGAACGGGTCTCGGTCTCACTCTCGCGCGTTCTCTCTCTCGCTCGCGCTCCCGCTGTCGTGTCGCCTAGGCCGGCTTTGTCTAGCCGGCGTTCACGTTTCGAGCACGGGAACGCCGACCGTTTGGTGCGATATCCCTGCTGGCCTGTGGACAACGAAGTCGGCAGCGAGAATCTTTCACTACGATACGGAATCGATAAAGGTATTCGTAAAGAAGTGCATTCACCTGGGGTAGCGGTCTGGCTGAGGGGTGTCATCTTCTTCCCTCCTTCACTGGTCCCTCCGGTCTTGATGGGCGGCGCAGGAGGTCCAGGGGCACAGAGCTCGGAGACGCGGGACCGTTCCACCTGCGCGCTCCTATTATTAACACTAATTAATGCGGGGGAGTGCAAGGCGGCGCTCCCCCCCTCCGTAATTCTCGCGCGATGTACTGTTCGCCCCCCCCGCACCTTCGCCTAAGGGTCGAAGGTTCGGCCTGGGACGAGCGCCTTCCCGGCTGCCTCGTCACACAGTATATATCCATACATTAATTATATAAAGTGGATTTCAAATGGATGTCCACTGGATGTACATTTATTATTAGTCAATGTACATACTTATATGGACGTACAATGGACAACTATTTTATGTCCATGGATATATGAACGCATAGACATAATAAGAATAGACTGCGTGTGAGGGCCAAAACTTGAAGATTAAGTAGAAAGAGACGGACAATAGGTGCCGAATATCTTTCTCTCTCACACAAGGAAAGGAGTGGGGAAAGAGTGGGGAGCGAAAAAGAGTAGTGAAACAGCTGTATGCGGTTGAAAAGAGGTGCGTAGTCGGTTCCCAGTTTATTTGCTGCACGATTCAGGAGATGCTCTGCTTTATTTATTTAAAGTTAGTATCAACGTATTGTTACACGCTTAATTTCCCTGCGATCACACGCGCATGTCGGTCATAGCAGGATTAAGGGTAGCGTGAAGGTTAGAATCACATTGGAAGATCTTCTCTAACTGCTCTGTCCGCGTTTCTCTGCAGCTTTATTTCTCTACTTTCCTTCTAATGCCTCGGACATTCGTTTCGCATTTTCATTTAAGAAAAACTGATTATTCTGTCAGTGTTGTGTCAGTGCTGGTGTGTTGCTAAAAGTTTTTGTTGACTACAGTTAATCGAATCCATCGACGCACCATAGCATATACATATTCACGGAGAAAACAAGGAATAAAATAATTTAAAAAATAGTTACTGCGTGCTGTATTTGTGGTGTGGAAGAAAACCCTCTTTATCCACGATCATTTCATAAATAATTTAAAAAATATATTTGTATTCAATATGAATGTAAACATATCGTAATTAATAATATATATACACATATATATAAGTGAAAATATATATGTAAAAAATTTACAGAATCCCAAAAAATGAAGAAATGTGAAAAAAATGGTTTCACGTTATTGGCCGTGATGTATCTTACAAAGGAGTAAAAATATGCAGTGACCACTTTACAAAAAATGACTATCATGAAATGAATGAATATAAACAAAATAAAATATTGAGAAAGATTGCAGTTCCATTAATTTTCGTGGAAGAAAATTGGTGAGAATGTTAAATTATAAATAAGAACATACATGTAATAATCTTACAGGAAGATGCAATAAATCCATTACATTGAAATATTTTGTTTTGTAGTAAACATGTGGAGAAGGATACAGATACCAATTTAAGCACAGATATAAATACAAATACAGCAGAAAATAATGACATAGACAATGAAAGAAATAGGTAAGAAACACTAAAGATACACTAAGATATACACCAAAAGGAAAAATAAAGTTATCGTAATATATAAGATAAAACATTAATGTATGTGAATATTTTTTGTTTTATAGTCAAAATACGAGTAAGAATTCCATTACGGACACAGATGCAGATATACATACACATGTAGCAGAAGATGTTAATAACATAAACATCCATAGCAACCACAGTAATAATCACAGTAGAAAAAGGTGAGATATCTAAAGATTTAAATAATTTTTCCTATCGAGTATTATTCCAACAAATTATAAATTATCAAAATTTTATTTTCAGGAAATTATCGCAAGAGAATTTTAGAAACTCAAAAATTAAAAAAATATTTGTAAACACTTCTAAATATGCTACAAAATGCTTCCGTAAAACAGATTTTGTGTCTGATGCAAAATGGGAGCAGTTTGTAAGATATGTGTCATATATTCGAAATGAAACAAAAAATATGTGGCAAAAGAAACACCGTATGCAGAAGAAAGTTTTAACTTATAAAGATTTGCTTCAGGACCTGAAAAGTAAAAACTTTATAACAAATAATAGTATACATGCAATCAAAGTAAGTTGAGTTTAGCTATTTTCCATTCCTAGAAAGATTTGAAATTCACATTGTCCACAATGTTTATTCTTTTATAAGAAAGTTCATGATAACTCTCCAATCACAATGTGACTTCATCATAATATTGACTCTTATAGAAAGGTCCATGCTAATGAAGCAAATGATAGAACAATACTTGATTTCTACATCATGTTAAAAATATGGTATAACAAATGTTGTGCGTATACATATACCCTCTCAATCTACAAATCTACAAATGCACTAACGATGTTATATCTTCGTTCTAAATAAGTTATTATGTTATATATGTCTATGCGTACAACCATTTGTCTCCTTGATTTCTTCTGTTTTTATATCTATATTTTGTACTTCCTTTTTCTTTATTTAGGATATATTGTCACCTGTTATGCAACAGTTGCTACTTACAATGTTAAATAAGAAGCGAAAGAAGTCGTTCCCCGAAAGTTTAAAAAGTTTTGCATGCGCGTTACATTTTCATTCGCCTGCAGCATATTTGTATGTAAGAAAAATGTTTTTAAAAAGTTTACCTCACCCCAGTATATTGCGCATGTGGACACAGACAATTCGTAGCAATTCCGGTATATCTGAACAATCGTTTAAAACTATACTCGATAAGGTGCAAAATGCTAGAGAGAAAGGAAAAAACTTAGTTTTCAATATAACTTTTGATGAAATGAATATTAAGAAAAAAGTTGATTGGGACGGCAAAGAATTACACGGTTTTATTGAAACGGATATTAAAGATAGTAAGTCTGACAGTCTGCCACTTGCTACCCATGTCCTTTTTATGTTAGTGTGCATAAATGATCATTTTAAAATCCCAATTGCATTTTACGTTATCGAGGCATTAAATGGTAAGGAAAAAGCAAATTTGTTAAATAACATTTTAAGTATTCTCCATGAAAAAGCAATTTACGTTGTTAGTATTACATTTGATGGAGCAACTTCTAATATTGCAATGTGCGAGATACTAGGCGCACAGTTAAAACACGTCAATTTTGAACATATTGTTCCGTATTTTAAGTATCCTATTGACAAATCTAAAAATATTTATATTTTTTATGATGTCACATGTTGAAGCTTGTGAGGAATGCAATTAGTAAAGGGGTTATTAAAGATAAAGACAAAAATGTAATAAGTTGGAACTTTCTGAAAGAATTAGTAAATGTGCAAACTGTGGAAAAATTACATGTTGCCAATAAAATGCAAAAAAGACATATACAGTTTTTTAATGAAAAGATGAAAGTTAATCTAGCAGCACAAACATTAAGTAATTCTGTGGCTGATGCATTGACATTTTTAGAATATGAATTAAAAGAACCAAGATTTATAGGAGCTTCAACTACTGCAACATTTTGTAAAACTTTCAATGACATATTTGATATCTTAAATTCACGTAACATATACAATAAAACTGAAAATAAACATGCAATAACAAGAAATACATTATGTACTATTAAAGATAAAGCTAAAACTTTTATGCATTATATTGCTTCCTTAACAATAAATGATGTTCCCGTATTACAAAGCATCCTCAAAACAGGTTTCATTGGATTTATAATTAATTTGCAGAACGTTATTGCATTAGCAGAAGAATTATTTAATGTAAATGCAATAAACTTTCTTCTTACTTATAAATTATCACAGGACCATATCGAAACTTTTTTTTCATTGATTAGAAGAATGCATGGTTGGAATAATAATCCTAGCGTAAAGCAATTTAAGGTGTCATATAGAAAAATATTGCATTTAGCGAATGTGTCAGTCTCATTGAATGCTAATTGCATTCCACAAGATGATACTGTATTGCTAACACTTTCACATGAATCTACGAATGATATACAGACAATTAACGAACATGTAGAACAAAACAAAGATACTATTTTAGAAGAAAGATTTTTAGAAGACGAACCTTCAGATCTTATCTTTATTGAGCATAATTATGTATTACATGATAAAAATGTTAATGAATATGCTGAAGAAATCATTGTTTACATATCAGGATATGTTGTTAAAACTATTATGAAAAGAATTAATTGTTCAGAATGCAAGCAATTACTTTCAAATAATACATAAAAACAATTGAATATAGAGCGTACCAGTAAACTTATACAGATAAAGGATCGAGGCAACTTATGTGAAGCATCAAATGATGTGATTACGATATGTAAGATAGCATATAAAATAGTACGATGTAATCAACATAGACTATTTACAAATAAAAATATTCTTGCACATCTCATATGTGAGGCTGTACGCTCCATTCCTGTGCATATATTTGACTATAATAATCATATATTCAATCAAAGTCCACTTTTTGATCACCGAAACCAAATAATTAAATTAATTTTGAAAACATTTTTTAATTTAATTTTAAAACATGAAAGTACATCATTCGCAGATTCGATACAACGAGTTCGGATGAAAAATAATAAAATAACCTTGTTCAAAAATCAATAAATAAACAACAACTTATATAAAAAAATATATATATTTTTTTAATAAAGATTATATTACTTTGTAATATTGACATTTTTATTACAACTTTTCCACACATTCATGTATAAAATATTTAATCGTTTCAATATAAATGTTTACACGTAGTTTATAATAGTTGAAACACATTTATCTCTAAATTTTAAACGGTTTTATTTAACATTACACAACTTTTTTTAACCTAACATCATGTATATAGCACGTTATATATTACTACGCATCACTGCGCATGCGTGAGCAGAGAAAGAAAGATACTCGGCACTTGCTTTCTGTCTCTTTCTACCTGATCTTCAGTCTTCACAAGAGTACACGCGCAGTCTATTCTTACTATGTCTATGTATGAACGTAAAATGGACGTAAAATGAATGTCCATAAGACGTACTGCGCTATTTGGGAAAGTACTTTATAATATGAAAGAATGACGCACGTCGTAAGAAGTCGCTAACACGGCTGTATTGCGACTGTGTATCTATGCTGAAAAGTTTCTCTTTGCTGCAACATACAAAGAGTTTCATATTAGAATAAGAATATAAATAAATATTTATATATGTTGCTTGTTAAATTTTCTAAAAGTATAACCTCCAATTTTATGCAGTGTTTTACTGACGAACTATTAAAGATGCGTGAAACATATGATACAAAATATATAAGAAACTATTCTTACACTTTATTTATTGTTTGATACAATATGATTTACAAAAGAAAGAGGAAGATTACCTTTGATTAAGATTATGTCAAGAAATGTTGGCGAAAGGGCACAGCGAAAACAGAGTCTGGAGACAACGAAGTTCGGTGTCGTAACTCACTTCGTCGTGTATAGATGGCGACTTTGTAGACGTAGGCGCGAATTACTGATGTGAACGCATAATATACCCATATAGCAAACGGACATTCAATGGATGTTCATTGCACGTTTATTTTGTTGCGAAAGACGTTCATAGAATATACGTTTGGCACAACTTCGAATGTCAAAGGAACATGGACATACATCGGACATCCACAGGACATCCACAAAATATATTGGTGAGAATAATCGAAAAAGGAAGTCGGTAGTATGTTCTACTTACATTCAATAGAATATCCTACTCGAATATTCTAAAAATAGAACATTCGTACTTCATAAGAATATTCATAGAATATTGTGTGCTATCTGGGTAGTTCCTAATATAGAGATATGATTTTTTCTGGCTTATATATATCTGTGCAATTATTTAGTTTATATAAATTTTTGGATATTATTTTGTTTTATTTAAGGAGCTATTGATTTTTTGTTTCTTTAAAAAATTACATCTCTTTATCTCTTATGGATATTATTTTTTTATGTAGAGAAAACCAAAGTACAATATATAAATATAGAGTTCTGTTTATTAAAAATAAAAATATATATACATGTGTTAATATTATAAATATATTTAATAAAGTTTTATTACATATTTGATATTTCCAGTCTTTTACATCTTTATGTGTACACTTGCACTTATTACTATACATTACGATATAACGTACGCATAATTTGTTCGCGCTTTTGTATGGCAATTATCTGTGGACGTTCTTCGTTTTCTATATATATGTTTAAATTTTCTTCATTAGATATTTTTTCAATCGCGTCATTGATATTATATTCATCCATCTCGTTTTGCATAAAATTGTGCAATACATAACATGCTGCAATTATTTTTTTTCCTAGATCCATATCCTCAATATCCAAATATTTCAAACGTCGAAATCTTCCTTTTAAAAGTCCAAATGTTCGCTCGATTACTGAACGAATTGAACTGAGTCTGGTATTGTATAATGACTGAGCGACTGTTAAATGTTCTGTGTCTCTAAATGGTATCATTAAATTGATCATTAACGGGTATGCAGAATCCCCAATTATGTGTTCATCAGCTAGCAATAATGGATTTCTTTCATTTATAATACGTTGGTAAATTGTACTATTTCTAAATACGCAAGCATCGTGCATTCTTCCAGATAAACCAATGAAGCAATCAATAAATTTTCTGCGATGATCACAAATACCTATAACGAAAAGTAATCATATTCGTACAAACTGGTTCTCTAAATTAGTAAGTTAATACATTTTATACGTTTAGTAAAGATGTACCTTGCAATATAATTGAAGGGAAACCTTTTCTGTTGTAATAGTCATGTGCATTATTTTTTGGTTGTTTGCATGGAATGTGACAACCATCAACTGCTCCTATTACTCCCGGAAACCCAAATGACTTCTGCTCGAATATCTGCCACATAAAACACATTGACTAATGTAAATAAAGACACAAGAATCACACATTATTATGATTAAGTTTAATTTTAACTTTTTTTATACTTTTAACTTATTGCTAATAGTGATTTTAAGCATAATAATAATAATAATTGTATATTTACATCTATACATGTGTTTTTGTAAATATGATTTGGCCATTGTATGTACACTGGCATCAAGTCAACAAGTACATCAACGATTTCTTTAAAAATATGATGTGCTGAACTTGTAAGTATATTAAATCTATCTCCTGCTGCTAGAAAAGTTACTGGTCTGCTTAGTAACCATATTGTCGATAATACTTTTTTTTGGAGAGGTGCATATTCATTTGCATGTCTTGCAAGATATTGTCTAATAACATTTGACAAATTCTATTAAATAAAAATAAAAGTACAAAATATAATTGATTAATCTGCTACAAATAGTTATTCTCTAGATACATATAGCTATTCTCTAGAAAATTAAGTTTAGATGTAAACTCATATTTGATATTAAATTGTACAAAATTCATTAACTAATTTTCATAATTGTTTCATGTATACTATAGTTGCTTACTTCGCAAGTTGCTCTGTTCATTCTGAACATTTCTTTAAACTGGTCCTGTGTAAATCTAGGAATTGTTGCCTCAAAATAATGCAAATTATGACGTTTTATTCGGGCACGACATTTTTTAAAATTAAGGTTGATATCAGGTCTTATTAATAATTGTATAATGTTGTCTAAATTATGCATGGGTATTCCATCACCTTCCGCAAATAATAACATTAATTTAACAGCTATTGATTCCATTTTATCTGTATATACTTGAAACTTTAATTTTTAATAACTTTATTATCTATACATTATCTGCACATAGATTATATATTGTCAGATTATACATATTTTTCACTGTATTATTATAATTTACGTGTAAATGTACAATTCTGCTGTTAATCCTAACCTTATTCACTTTTCAACACATTGGAGGTAGCCATCTTTATAAGTAGCGATATCGCAAACGGATCATTCAGTGGAAAATTGGCCGCGTTCAGCAGACACAACTGTTGTAAAACTGTTGTACAACTGTTGGATGGATGTCTGCTGAACGCATTTTGATCAGTTACTGCTCCTCAACATGTTTAGGGAGCGGACGCCATTTTTTCCACCAAAGATTTTCTTCGCTACCTAAGCTCAACATGTTGGAAAACAATATGGCGGCGCCCATGTGTTTGGATGTATTAGCTGAACTCATAAAACTTATTAAACGTAAAAGAAAAAATAATGAATTGTCGCATTAGTAATAATGATATGTATAATGTTAACTATACATTTAATGGTGCCGAATATAGTATAACAGACACAAACGTACACTCAAGACTACGATCAGGTAAATACTCAATATATATTACATATTGTTTGTTTCTTAAAGTGTACTTGCAAGTAACTTTTTCTTCTTTTTTCATTTAATAATATTTTTACATGTGTTAAGCTTTGTTTAACTATTTTGATATTATTATAGAATAAATATTATAGAAAACCATCATCCACTGCAAATAACGCTATAATATCCAAATCGTCCATTTTTTCCAATTATTAAACACACTAATGCTTAATTTCTTTCGGCTCTTTCTTCACCTGATGGTTAAATTTAATCAGTTATTTCAATCGAATTGACAAATCGTATAAAAGGTTTGAAAAATAATGCAAGATCACGAATTGACTAATCGTATAAAAGATTAGAAAAATAATGCAAGATCACGTGACACGCTGTATTCTGAGGCTAAAATCCCCGTTCAGCAGACACGATCCGTATCACTAAGCGCTCACTGATTATTCGCTCACCGATTTGCAACTGTTATAATCTGCTGAACGCGCCCATTCATAGCGGAGTTCGATCCATCGGAAACTGATGTCTCAACTGTTGAGTCTGAATGCAGCCAATGACGCACTTCTAATAAATTACTAGAATACGCAAGTTACGCTTATGCAAATTACGCCGCATGTGACGGCACCCTTATACGACGATGCAGCGCGCACGCGCACTCAACATCCGACTTGAATGTAATGCAGGATTCACACTACGTCCGATATCCGACATACGACGTCCGATATCCAATAGGAGAACTTTCTAATAGAGAATTCAATTCTCCATTGGAAAGCTGTTCTCCTATTGGATGTCGGACGTCGTACGTCGGACATCGGATGCAGTGTGAGGCCTGGTCTACAATACGTGTCGTAAGTTGTAAGCCATAAGAATTGGCGAATCACAGTCGATTATTACAAAAATAATCGGCTATAATTGGTCAGTTCTTACGACTTACAGCTTATACACATATTGTAGACCAGGCCTGAGGCTAATATTACATTTATCGTACGACAATCTTTTCGAATACGTTGAATGGTTAACAAACAGAATATTTCTAGGATTGCTCTGCGTATGCCAATCAATGTATCCGAAAAGCTTGTCGTACGACACATGTAATATTAGCAGAATCCTTCATAATATTATAGACCAGGCTTAAGGTCATTCTACAATACGTGTCGTAAGTTGTAAGCCGTAAGAACTGACCAATTATAGCCGATTATTTTTGTAATGATCAACTGATTCGCCAATTCTTACGACTTACAACTTACGACACGTATTGTAGAATGACCTTTAATAGTGACAAAACGATACTTGGCGATACTCGGTCTGTTCTTTTTAGCTGCACTGCGGAACTAGTGCAATAAGTTAGAATGAGACAACTATATTTTTTCTCACTTTAACTTATTGTACCAGTTCAGTAATGCAGCTAAAAAGAACAGACCAACTGTCACAACGTAACCGAAGTGACGTGTGCTTCGCTCGGTATGCATGCGTATGTTATATGAACCGTATGAATGTCGTCTGCGATCTGATTTAGTTTGATATCAATAGTATCACTGATTATTTCATCACCAGTAGTACTCTATCGTGCGAAATATGTCAAAGTACGCATGTGTTTTTATTCTCTTTCTATGCAGTCTCAAATTTGGGACTGGGCTGTATTTTCACATTGGTGAGACAGAACGAAAATGTTTCATCGAGGAAATTCCCGACGATACTACGGTTCTAGGTAAATAAGATATAACGTTTCTAATTATTCATGCAAAATGGAACTTGTTAATCAGGATAGCAGTAAATCCGTTAGTTGTTATCGTACACAGAGTTTGCTACCACGTTCGTTAGCACGGTACATCTTCGGCGCATTCTATATTTATTTTTGTTCAATAGTATGAAACTCAGGCTCTTAGTTTATATATACGTTATCACTGTGTGTATATGTTTATATATACGTTATCAATCATGTGAAAAATGAGTGAATTATGTGATATATTTGATGTTGATCTCTCATAATAAGGATTAGTATATCATGTGTATGTGATGTTAACGATGAATATGGTAATAGCTTAAAAAATAAGTTATACCCTATTGATCAAACTTTTGTAACTTTTGTAATTTTGTATATCATTTTAGAGCTTTAGAAGAAATGTATTATTCTTTGAAAGGATGTACACAAAGGTATATCATCCTGAAGAACAAAGTCACTATATCTTCAATTTTGTTCGCAGAGTTAAATAACTATACAATCATGTTCTTTCAGCTATTTTACAATGAAAAATAGCTCACTTTTCTTCAAAGTTATAATTTTATGTGCTGAGGTTCATCTCACTGATCAATGTATTCATGAGCATACGCTAGGTAGATTTGCTACATACAAAATTCTTGACAGCTGCATCAGAATTATCTCATCATTCTTTCATATTCTTTCATATTTTCTTCATGCAGTGTCAAACATATGTCTGCTTTATCTAAAGTATAAACAATGTAACTATGTATATCAAACAATTAGATATATTTTTCTATGGCACGAATTATGTTTTATACAGTGATAGATAGTAGGCTGGTTTTTCGCAGTAAGTAATTGGGTGAAAAAGAGGAAGAAAAAGAAAAATATGAGAGATCATCTAGTGTATAATATCCATCAAGGAAGAGAGGACTGTAATGTTTTTTTTTTTAACTTTACAGTAAATTATAAAGTGGAACTTTACGATCCTAGAAGCGGAGGTTTTATGCCAAGCAGTCCTGGCATTGGAATGCACGTCGAAGTAAAGGATTCAGATGATAAACCTATACTCTCTAGAGTTTACAGTTCAGAAGGACGAATCTCCTTTACCTCACACACACCAGGAGAACATGTTATTTGTCTATATTCTAACAGCAGCGCATGGTTCAGTGGTAGTCAATTGGTAAAGTGTACATTTTTTATAGATATAAATACATATAAATATATAAGTATATAAATATGTAAGTATATGTATATAAATATATAAATATAAATAAATATATTTATATATATATATATATATATTACAATGAAGGAATAGACAGATGAAGAAGTAGAAAAAAAATATGAGAGACAGGAATGAAAAGATATAATTGTTCATGTTTATTCATAGAGAGTACATCTTGATATTCAAGTAGGAGAGCATGCAATCGATTATGCTAATGTGGCACAGAAGGAAAAATTATCAGAGCTTCAGCTTAGAATACGTCAGCTCCTCGACCAAGTTGGTCAAATAACCAAGGAACAAAATTACCAAAGGGTAACTACTACATATGATACACATTATATAGTTTGATAGTTCAATAAAAAACAGGCAATTGTACGAAAAGAACCATGGAAGAAGTATGTCGGAAGAATGTCAAATTGATATATTTTCAGTATCGAGAAGAACGCTTCAGACAAACATCAGAAAGCACTCATCGTCGTGTGTTTTGGTGGTCCATTACTCAGACTGCAGTTGTAGTGATTATGGGCGCATGGCAAATGAAACATTTGAAGAGCTTTTTCGAGGCAAAGAAATTAGTTTAATCAATATGATATAATTTGTTTATTTAAGCGAAGAGAATTGGTGATTGAAAACAAAAAAATAGCTTCACACAATGTTACAACATATACACAATATTAAAAATAATTATTCAATATATCGTGTATCGAGTTATTTTAAACATATTTGTATGAAAGTGTTGGTCATCCGGAACAATAGATAAATTGCTTAAGATTGTACAATGTTGTGTGATTGGTAATATGTTGTAAGAAAAATAAATCAGTAGCTCCTTATATGTGAAATGTGCTTGTGTCAAGTGATATGGTGATACTTGTACACATTCTAATTTTCAAGTAATATTTTTTTGTCTCCTAAAATTTGTTAAAATGATAAATAGAATAATTGTAAAAATTTTATCTCTGTTGTGTCGAGGATGAGACCAAGGTTGCGCTTCTATGTATGGTTCATTGAGAGTTTGGATGTCAACAAAATCAGTAAAAAGTAGAAAAAATGATACTTAAGGGAAAAAAGATAAAATGTGCTCTATGTCCGTCTGTAGTCCTGGCTTGGAATTAGTAATTCAATTCAATTCAATAGATGGCTCTGAGCAAATCGGGTACTGCTCTAACGCCACTCTCTCGATGTAAGTTATATAAGATACTGTATATGTCGGCCACAATGTTTGACTGGTCTCCTTTAAGAATTTTGCAATTTCCGTATAGCTGGGGATAAATTTGTTGTTGAAGGCTGAGTTTACGATTTCATTACTGTTAACAATATCTCCTTTATGATAAAGTTTTAAGAACAGTTGGTCTGATTTTTCTGCAAATAAGGGGCATTTAAAGAGAATATGATCTACATCTCGATTATTCCATCCACATGGACAAGCAGCATCCTCTATATTGAGTTTCTTGGTTAAATGCTCCGTAGTGCTAATATGACGCGATCTTAGTCTTGCCATCAAGGTAATGGTTCTTCTTTTGACGTGGATCAAATTAGCAAACCATGGTTTGGTGGCCAGCTGAGAAACTTCAGTTATATATTTAATGCCTTTGTGCAGAAATTCATTTTCAAGAAGCTCCAAGGCATTCTCATGAAGATTCTTCTTAAAACCATCAATAAAGTCCCCTAGGAATGGAGGTGTACGCAGTTCATTAGGTGGTTCAGTACTGCGTGCTCCGAGTCCGGCAAGAGCGCCTGCCAACTCATTGCCAGGAATGCCCCTATGTCCAGGTGTCCAGAATAAAGTGATATCCAGTCCATTAGCCGAGGCTTTCCACAGAGCAAATTTAATAGTTAGAATAATACTAGCGGCTTTTTCCTTAAAATTATCTGAGCCAATGGCATTGATGGTACTGAGAGAATCGGTAAAAATACCTGTTTTTATGAAATTCTCATCTGAGATAATATTAATAGCCCAAAGGACAGCCAATGCCTCAACGTAAAAGATACTGGAATCATAGGAATGGATGGATTCACGGAATTCAGGAGACGGGACATATACCCCAAATCCAGCCTTCCCGCTCTCAAGTACTGAGCCATCAGTGTACATCTCCGTGGAGATATTTAAATCACGAATAATGCCACAAGCCCGTCTATGTAACCCGCCAACCGACCACTTATTATTGGAGTCAAACCAAAGATTGCCATTGCTCCTATTGAATCTCTTAATTTCATCAAAGAGATTGACATTAATGTTAGGACGAAAAAATCTAAGATTAAAGGGATATTCAAAGGAAGAAGGAAAAGAATGATTTCTCATTATCTTAAGAGAGTCCTGATTTGTTAAGACTTTAGACAGAAATGTTGGGACAGGGGTCAACTCATTACGAGCATTGCATCTGTCAGAGACAGAGACACACCAGTCATCGACAAATCTAGTCAACGGATTATCCGATAAAGTACAACTTTTGACAAAAGTCTTCATTTCCAAGAACCTCCATCGGAATACAAGTGGCCACTCAGCAGTCTGATCCAATAAAATATTGGTAGGGGTAGATCTCATAAGACCCAGAATTACACGGACACAACTATACTGAATCCTGTTCAATTGCATGATCAGATTCCTAGGAATTTCCGTGAATACAATGCCACTCCAATCTAGAATTGACCTGACTAAACCTTTATATACCGTTAATAGAGTAGCGGGGTGTGCACCCCATTTGATCCCAGCAAAGGATTTGATCAGATTAACGCGCTTCTGACCCTCATCTTTAATCTTTTTGATATGAAGTTTCCAAGAAAGATTTGAGTCAAACACGAACCCTAAAAACGTGATACAGGGAACAAGAGGAATGATAGACTCCCCTAGTTGCAACCACAAACGATCAAAATTGACGATGGACTGCAATGTTTGAAATCTCTTATGCTGATCAAAAATACATCAATTTGTCTTCTCGGTAGAGACTTAGATCAAGTCTTGACAGATTAACATTGAGAATTCTAAGATTAGCATTTAAATAGCTCGAAATAGAATGAGTATCCTTATTTTTGGTAAATATAACAAGATCATCCGCATATGCCATTATCTCAACCGAATCATCTAAGCCAGAATGTATGTTGGCTATGTATAAATCAAATAACAAGGGACTAAGCACTGATCCTTGGGGAACCCCCAGGGAGCCAATACGTGACCCTAAAAAGTGACCGCCAAAGTATCCGAGTATATTGCGATTTAATAGCAAATGTGATATAAATATAATAATCTTGTAAGGAATGCCAAGATCCTCGAGGATATTAAGCAGCTTATATGGATTAACATTATCGAAAGCTCCTTTGAGATCTATAAAGACCGTACCGACCATCATCTTATTTAAAAAAGCATTACTTATAAAAGCCTTCAAGGCTAAAACACTCTTGGCACAAGACCGACCTCTTCTGAATCCGTTTTGGTAATGCGGTAAAACACCACGTGCTTCACACCACCATTCCAGTCGATTTTTAATAAGACTTTCAAATATTTTGAGAAAGGAGTTAGATAAAGAAATAGGACGTAGTTTAACAGAATGAGTTTTGGGGATAAAGACCATATAAAAAAGTTTCCAAGAAGGAGGATAAATACCCTTAATAAAGAATTCATTAAATATTCTAAAAATGGCATCGAAACACCATTGCGGAAGGTGCGATAGTATTCGAAAAGAAAGAAAATTAGGTCCTGGAGCTTTATTCTTTTTCTTTTTAAGATTATGTTGTACTGCTAAACTAAATTCATCTTTACCAAAATCCTCCTGAAGGACTTGACAGTCATGATGATGATTGATATGCAGCGATGAGCAATTCAAGTCTTTATTTTTAATGTTATCTCTAGTAAAAGATGACGTTACAATACTAGAATGTTGTCTAGTTACAGTATCTTGAAAAGTTTTATTAGTTATTTCCAAGCATTTATCAGATTGTTCGAGGTTATTATTAGAAATTGATTTTTTCCTTTTAAACGCCGAGACCAGGTTCCAAACTTTTTTAATATCCATGTCTTTGTTCAGAAAGGAGCAGAACTCTTTATACTTTTGGTTACGAATTAGTCTAAGCTGTTTTTTAACAGACTTACATATAGCATTATATTTAGTCAAATTTTCTCCAATGGGATGCTCTTTATATTCATGAAACGCATCAATCTTTGGTTTGGCAATTTTGGCACAATTCTCATCCCACCACGGAGAAGGAGGCCTACGCAAGTATTCCGATTCCCTCTTAACACGTGCTCCAGAAGCACAAAGAGAATCTTGCGTGAGCTTAACAAGATCTTCATATGCAGAGACAGGGCTTATGTTTCCTCCTTCTTGCATAAAATCTTCATGAATAGAAGAGTTATTTATATGTGCATCAGACGTTTTCCAGTCAATTTTGGCAATGGAGAAGTGTGGTCTACAAACAAATTTGTCAGGTATTAAGTCAGAGAAAGAGATGCTAATAGGATAATGGTCACTACCATGTGAATTATCTATAATGTCCCACTTAAACGTATTGCACAGCGATGGCGATATTAAAATAATATCAATGACGCTAAAACTAGCCATGTCAACAGAATGCTAAGTTGGAGAGCCATTATTGCATACGCTAAACTGCGAATTAGAAACAGCATCATAAAAGTAGTTACTAATGCGATTAGGAATACTAGTATAATTACACCACAGAGGATGTTTATAGTTAAAATCGCCAGTAATAATAACTTTGTCACAATTATCAAAACAAGTTAAAATTTCCTCCCACCCATTCTTATTACAGGATGAGTCAAATAGATTATTATTAGGAGGGTTGTAAAACGACACGAGTACTAATTGTGAATTGTTAACTGAAAAGCGAATAGAGCAGCAATTGATATTATATTTATAACATAAACGTTCTAGAGCATCATCTTTGAAAAACGAAAATTTAATATCATTTCGACAGGCAATGGCAGAACCTCCCTCTATCGAATTGCGATTGTGCGTTACTATCTGAAAATTAGGGATGTTGAAGATGTCTGAGTCACTAAGCCAAGTTTTCGAAAAGCAAATAAACTCGGGAAGAGATTCAAAGGAATTGAGCAAGATAATTAGGTTAACCCTAGCCTTAATAGAACGACAATTCCATTGCAAGATATTAAAGAAAATTCCCTTTTTTTTGGTCGATTCTGATCCATAGAGCAAAAGAGTAAAAGTCAAAACTGTTTGAACATTAGATTAAAGAAGAGGCTAGGAATGAAAAGGGTGCAAGTGAATTTAGTAAAATTCCTGCGGTTCGCCATCAGGACTATCAAGATGATGCTTGAGAATAAGTGAGGAAACTAAATCAATAACACGAGAAAGTTGTTCAGGATATCCAGCAATAGAGAGACTAAGTTGTTGATTTTTTTTAGGTGATGATTGGAAATTAGTCTGGAGTTCTCTAAGAATGCTATTGAACTCTAAAAGATAGTCAATTTCAGCATCAGGGTTGAACTCACTGGTATATATGTTATCCTCAGGAATAGATTGGGGAGCGGTTATTACAAAATGTTCTTCTTGAGGAGTGGAAGAAACAGTTGTTGGCGGAGTCAAGGAAGAAGAAGGGGTTTCTTTTAAAGGTTTATCAGGGGGCTAAACATTGCCCCTTCCAGAAGGTTGTTTGATCGAATCATACCTTTTACGTTTTCGGCCTGTAGGCTGTTTTGAGCGATTAGGTTCTGAGCTTATATAGCTTTTATCCCTGTCAAGGGCATTTACGGCGATCTGAGGTATAGCGTTGCCTTCATTTTCAAGAGTCCTACCCAAAGTCTGCTCAGTAAACCAGGGTATGAAGTTCCCAAAAGTAGGCAGATCATTTCTTCTGTCAATATCGATCTTGTACCAGTCATCAGGTAGACGTGAACCAACTTGCTTATGAAAGTTGAGTGCGTCGCTGGGTCCTAGTCCAATCTTAGCCATAATCATTTTCAAATGGCGACATTCTATAAAAACAGGACAATTATAGTCACTGGCACTATGATTTGTAGATGTTAACTTATTCCTTATGCAGTTGATGCACAAGGGATTACGCGATATACAACTCTTAGTATCATGGTCTCTGGAGGCACAGTTGCCACAAACCCTGGCCTTCACTCCTCCCCTGCACTGCATTTCAAGATGCCCAAAACGTTGGCAATTAAAACAACGTTTCACTTTTTGAATGTAAGGTGTCATCTAATTTTCTTTTCCCTAATTCCCCTAATTTTCTTTCCCATATATAGAGCAGCAGTAGGTTGGATGTGACTTTTAAAGGTAAGCATTAAAATATTGGAGTTCTTTCTGTTAGAGTGATCATTATTTTTGAGATCCAAACGTTTCCCAGGCAGAAATTTGGCATCAATTAACTTAGGCCATGTTCCGTGCCAGTAAGGGGGAGGCAACATGTTATTCAAAATCTCCTCTTTAGTTTCAGATGAATTAATATCCCGTGTGATAACCTTAACCAACACTCGGTAATCAGGGATATAAGCAGACCAAATAGTGTCCGAAACAATCTCTCGTCCCAGCTTTGTCAAGTAAGTGACGAAGCTATTCGCAGTGATAGGATCCGGAAATGTGACTGAGAATTTATGAGTACCTAGATTTTTGAGATTAAAAGCAAACTTCCATAAGTCCGGTACCACCTTGTTCAGTAGTTTGCCAATACCGATTTCACTAAGATTTTTTTATATTCTTCATCATGGCTATCAGAAATTTTCTCAAAATGCACCTCAAAGGGTTCAAGGGCGTGTTCGTCATACGAATTTTCCAATAATTTCTGCAAATATTCTGGAGAAGTTGCACCGAAAGTCTTAGGCTTACGTACATTACCCAGTGTATCAGTATTCTTAGTTGCATGAGCGCTTAAGTCCTCGCTCAGCGTGTTCGAATTTTGCTCTATAGTAGAATCCATATCAATGTCCAGGAGAATCGAGTCTTTTTCTTTGTCCATATCGGGAAAATAGTATTCAAAATGGCGGAAAGAAAAATGCGTAAGATGTTTGTTAATAAATTTGGAGTCTAAAATCCCAAATTCAGTCCGAGAAACAATTCACGAGTGAAGCTAAGTCCGTTATAAATATAGTCACCACCGAAAGAAGCAAGAAAATCGTCGTGAAAACGACGGATTTATTATCACGAGAAGCAGGCTCAGAAAGAACGACACGTTACATTCACATCGACCGCACGAGTCCCCTTGGAATAAGTAGTAACAGAGAGAAGCCTGAGAGCGGTCATGACTGCATTTACAGCGTTATGGAAAAGTTGGCTGATTCGAAGCGCCAACTGGGTCCATTTTTCATGGACATGAACTACCAAGCCAATGTCCACGATTTGTTGGTACTATTCCGTGCTATGTCCATAATTATTTGGTTCTGTTCTGTGCTATGTTCACGAGCGAGCTAGATTAGTTAGATAAAAACGAAGAATCGGTCTTTCTCATCACCAGTGAATAGACAATCGCGACGAAGCGAGCCAGCCGCGATATTATCGTAAGGCAGACGTCGCCGTCTCCCCTTTTACCCCCTTGTTTTCCTTTCCACATTGTTTTATATTCATAATTCGGGAAGAAAATAATTTCGAGAGTTCGGACGATTTTTGGCAATGACACGACAGAGATAACGCGCGGCCACATTAATTTGTCATGACTTTTATATTACTTATAATTACAGAAATGCTCATATATGCAAATTATAGATAATTATTGCGCGTATATTTTAATATTGTACAATATGGTATATAATAACAACAACTTCATTTCTTGCAGTAATTTTTTTAAGATTTCGTTGAGGTCGTGAATTAATTTTTTTCATCAATCAGTTTTCTGCAAAAATTAAGATTTTTTAAATAAAATATAAAATGTTTCTTTTCTCTTCTCTCCGAAGAGTTAATTAAAAAATATGTACTCCACAGAGTCAACTAACAAAGTGTAGTCAGAAGAGTCAATTTAAAAGTGTACTCCGAAAAATCAATTTAATAGCGTATTCCGAAGAGTCAATTTGAAAGCATACTCTGAAAAATCAAATTAATATTGTAATCCGAAAAGTCAATTTATAACAGAATATTTACTTCGACGATTCAGCTAAAGAAAAAAACATTTATTTATTATTATATTCAGAGAATAATATTTAATTTATTATTTATACTTATCTTATTTATGCTTACCTTACATACGCTTCTTTGAATGAAAAATTGAATTTGTTGACTGATTCAGATTCAGATTTATTAAAATATCTCTTATGCGCAACTTTTGAACAGGTTGGTAGTAAAATAATTTTTTTTCTTTACGAATTTTATAAACTTTTCACGAACATAAAAATTGAAAGATTCTCAGAGAACAAATAACTTTTCTTGAACATTTAAACCAAAGGAAAATCTTTTTCCATTAATAAAGAATGAATAATTAATATCTCACACAAGAGGAATCTTCATCCTTGAAATCACCGTGCGATTTTGCTTTTAGAAAAGTATAATATTGATATAATAATAAATGCTATCCAAAAACGGTGCAAATCTTAAACGTTTTTGAGAAATGCAGTTTGAAGTTTAGTCTTTTCTGCTAATGTCGTTATAGCAGAAGAATTACCAATTTGCTTCAGTAGCGCAGTGGACCAGGCTTTGTAATATGAGCGTAGAGGTTGTTCAAGTGTGTTATTTTTACTATCGCAGGGAGAACTATGTAGAATGTATAATAATACGCAGACAAATTCTTTACATAATCATACTTATTTCTTTTAGCATGAATAAAAATGATCAATGCTAACATGATAAGTGTATATCGCAATTGTACGTGTATACATACACACACACGTACACACGTATACCAATGATGTCAAAACCGAACAATTCGTGAAAATTTTTTATTGATCAAGAGGCACGGTAGTGCCTCGCGCCAAGTTCAAGCGCAACGAAGTTGCGCCCGAATAGGCACACCGTGCCTATTATTACGTGAAACTCTGAGTTGAAACGAGGTGAGATTTTCATATCTCAGCAATGGCCGAACCGATCAAGGTTTTTTTATATCCAATCGATTCGGCCTTCAAAAATAGGAATAAAAGTGTTTTTGTGCTTTTTGTGTACGTTGTCTCTAAGTGGAGATATTTTAAGATAAAGTCTGAATCACGGAAAATTTCGATGCAGTAAGAAACGTCGGATGCAAAGGAGTGGGGCAAAACGTGCACATTGCTTTCCCGACACCAGGGGCGCTACGAGAGCGCTGAAGAAGCAAAGAGCAGCGAGTGCGAGTGAGCAAGTGATAGAGAGTAAGAGAGAGAAGAATATTGCTAGAATACAGGAGGTGAAAATGTGTGACAGAGAGAAAGAGAGCGAGAGCGAGAGCGAGAGAGAGAGAGAGAGAGAGAGAGCGCGCGCGAGAGAGAGAGAGAGAGAGAGAGAGAACGGGAGAGAGAATGGGAAAGAGAACGGGAGAGAGAACGGGAGAGAGAACAGGAGAGAGAATGGGAGAGAGAACGGGAGAGAGAACGGGAGAGAGAACGGGAGAGAGAACGGGAGAGAGAACGGGAGAGAGAGCGAGAGCGAGAGCGAGAGCGAGAGCGAGAGCGAGAGCGAGAGCGAGAGCGAGAGAGAGAGAGAGAGAGAGAGGGAGGGAGGGAGGGAGGGTGGGAACAGGCGAGAAAGAGAACGGGCGAGAGGGATGAAAGAGAGAGGCATAAAAAGGTGAGAATGTTGGTATGCGTTGGTATGTTATGACGCACGTCATTTGATTGCCGATCAGCTGGTGCTGAGCAGACGATGTGATGAGCTATGCCATCGAAAAATCAATACCAGTGTTTATTGACTCGTCGTCTAGGGTGATCGCCTTTCAATTACTGTGAATTACGGTGAAGATAATAAAAAAAGGCGCCAAGTATAAGCGCAACACGTATTGCGTTATTTTAAAAAATTTCAAATTCAAATTATTTTTTTAAGGTATATATGTGTACATAACATAAGTTTCTACAAGTAAAACTTATACTATGTACATACATATCTACATAGATATATACGTATGTACATACGTACATATTATATACATACATATGTACATACGTACACACGTACATACATACATACATACGTACATACAAATGTTCATACTCACGTAAATACTTATTCAGATGTATGTAACTACTTACGTATATACGTACAAACATATGTATATATATATACGTACAAACGTACATAAACATTTTTTAGATATTGAAGGTCCGCGTCCACGTCTACATGTACGACAATATTTTCGAATTTCTTAGCTTTTCCCAACATTTGTGCCTCTAGGTATATATGTTTACATATTCGTAATAACATACATATACACGTATATTATTATTACGAGTAAAACTTATAACTATAATAAAACTCTGTAACACTTTTTTACTCTACAAAAGAAGCGATATATTAGAACAGTAGCGCCAACTGAGAAACCTAACATATATATATATTGGGTGAGTGCAAAAGTTCGTGCGGAGTTTCAATAGATGGAGTTATAAGCGTCGTAAAGTGTTGTCATTAATACTTCCATCTACATATTATATAACGTTGGAAAGGTGACGTCTTCAGCTGTTATTAAAAAAAAAATCATTTGTTTTCATATAAACTGCTTCGAAAAATATCACTTTAAAAATGAGTATCAATAAGGTGCATTTACTGCATGTTATGCTTTACGATTTTCGGAAGGGAATAAACGTTGCCGCAGCCGTAAAAAACATTCAGGATGTTTATCAGGATGAAGCACCAGCTAAACGAACTGTGGAAAAATGGTTTGCTAAATTTCGGCGCGGAGAATTTAACCTTGAAGACGAGCCACGCTCTGGTCGACCTTCTGACATTGATGACGATGTTTTGCGTACTTTAGTGCTCAATAATCCGCGAATTTCAACAGAAGAAGTTGCTACAGCACTAAACGTTGACCGATCAACCGCTTTTCAGCGTTTAAAAAAGATGGGATTCGATTTGAAGCTCGATATATGGGTGCCCCATTTGCTGACCGAGAAGAACAAAATCAAGCGAATTTCTGCAGCCGTTTCTTTACTCGGGCGGCTCAATAACGAGTCGTTTTTGGATCGACTAGTGACGGGCGATGAGAAATGGGTCCTCTACAACAATGTTCAGCGCAAACGGACATGGAAACAATCAGGTGAGCATGGTGACGCAATGCCAAAGGCCAGTTTGCACCCGATGAAGGTGATGCTCTCTGTTTGGTGGGATTGCAAGGGCATAATCTATTTCGAGCTTCTCCCCGCTGGCGAAACGATTGATTCGGACAAGTACTGTCGCCAATTAACCAATCTGAATCGAGAAATAAAAGAGAAACGTCCGATTTTGTCAAATCGCAAGGGAGTCGTCTTTCATCACGACAACGCCAGACCACACGTTTCGAAAAAGACGCTGCGCAAACTGAAGAGCCTGAAATGGGATGTCTTAACGCATCCACCGTATTCTCCTGATATCGCACCATCTGACTATCACTTGTTCCGGTCATTGCAAAATTATTTAAATGGAAAAAACTTTGACTCTTTGGAGGCCTTAAAAAACGGCGTCTCTTCGTTCTTCGAATCTAAACCGCGCAGTTTTTATGATCGAGGCATCCGTATGCTGCCAGAACGTTGGGAAAAGATTATAGAAAACGATGGAGAATATATCATTGATTGAATAAAGATTTTTGTTTGCCTAATCACTGTGTGACTTTTACTCACAAACTCCGCACGAACTTTTGCACTCACCCAATACAATACAATTTTACAAGTAAGATACAATTTTTACAAGTAAAATTTATATAAAACTTACCTTTTTAAACAAAAAGGTAAAAAAAAGGTGCCAAGTACAAGCGCAACACGTATTGTGTTATTTTTAGAAATTTTAAACTCAAATTATTTTTTTGAGGCATATATGTGTACATAACATAAGTTTTTACAAGTAAAACTTATAACAATAATAAGACTCTACACTATTCACTCAACTCAACACTATTCTACTGTACAAAAGAAGTGATATATTAGAACAGTAGCGCCAATTGAGAAACCTAACATATATATATGATTATTGTATACTTAATATTTTTAGAAATCTCAAATTCTAATTATTTCCTTTTTTAAGATATATATTATGTACATAACATAAGTTTTTACAAATAAAACTTATCAAATTATTTTTCTTGCAAGATATATATGTACATAAGCATTTAAAAGTAAAAATTATATAGTATTATAAAAATTTAACACGTTTATTAATAGTGTCCAATATTTAAAAAAGAATATCTTTTTAAAGGTTATTGTTATTCAAGAAAAACCTAGCTACAAAAAATGTCTATGGCATAAATTTTTACAAGTAAAATTTATCACTATTTATTAGAACACTAAGTTATATGGTTATTTTACTTGTTATTGTAACAAATTAATTATTATAACAATGCAATAAAAAATATTTAATACAAATAATCTTGGTGTGGCTGCACCAAAAACTATATCGAAGATGTATGTACATAAAAGTCAAATTAGATATCATTGACATTTCGTCGATTGTAATAAGAATAACATCTTTGAATAAAAAAATATCAAAATATGTAGAATATATTCACATTCGACATCTATATTCTATAGTGAAGGTTTATCATTCAATATAATACTATATAAACTTAAATAGAACATTACACCGTATATGTATAGAGAGAATTTATAAGTATATTTGATTATAATAAAAATGCTCATGTATGTATTAAACAAGTTTTAGTTCGATATAGTTTTTGGTGCAGCTGCACCAAGATTATTTGTATTAAATATTTTTTATTGCATTGTTATAATAATTAATTTGTTACAATAACAAATTAATTATTATAACACATTAAACAAAAAGTAACCATATAACTCAGTGTTCTAATAAATAATGATAAATTTTACTTGAAAAATTTATGCCATAGACATTTTTTGTAGCTAGGTTTTTCTTGAATAACAATAACCATTAAAAAGATATTCTTTTTTAAATATTGGACACTATTAATAAACGTGTTAAATTTTTATAATACTATATAATTTTTACTTTTAAATGCTTATGTACATATATATCTTGAAAGAAAAATAATTTGGTAAGTTTTATTTGTAAAAACTTATATTATGTATAATATATATCTTAAAAAAGGAAATAATTAGAATTTGAGATTTCTAAAAATATTAAGTATACAATAATCATATATATATGTTAGGTTTCTCAATTGGTGCTACTGTTCTAATATATCACTTCTTTTGTATAGTAGAATAGTGTTGTAGAGTTTTATTATTGTTATAAGTTTTACTTGTGAAAACTTATGTTATGTACACATATATGCCTTAAAAAAATAATTTGAGTTTAAAATTTCTAAAAATAACACAATACGTTGCGCTTGTACTTGGCACTTTTTTTTTACCTTTTTGTTTAAAAAGGTAAGTTTTATCGCAATTGTACGCAAAGACGAAAGAGAAGTACACGGGTCTCCGCGGGTATCTCGTCATATTAATTGTCTATGAGCTGATAAACAATTGATCTCCGGTATTTACAAGTTACGTATGTCCGCAGCTTGTTCGGTTTTGACATCATTGGTATCAGTGATGCGAATTTGGTGACGGGCTTGCACGAGGATTCTCCTCCCCCCCCCCATATACGCACACAGCCAACTCGGTCAATCCGTGTAAGCCATGTGATCGGCAATTGTCGACGCGCCGAGCGAGCGAGAGAGAGAGAATATCATTCCCTCCTTGTCGCTCTCGTTCTCGCTCAGCCAGCGAGCCTAAAGGCCCATTTATGCTGGCCGTAACCGTATTGCGATAACTTAACGGCCGTTAGCTTATGCCGCTAATTTAGACTTTCTGGTTTATAATGGTTTGCTGTATGCCGTAAATCATAGATAAATTCTAATACCGAGACTACCATTTTGAGTTTATTAAAAACTGTCAAACGTGTATTACCTCACTTTTAACTATTTTGATATTCTTTGTATTAATGAAATGGATTCAAATAAGGTAGTTGTATGTGCAATGTTTATAACAATCATTGGGTTAACATATTATGCTGCTAATGCAACACCAACTGCTAAAGCACACAGAAAAAAACGTCGTTGGGCAGTACGTCCAATAAATAAACAAAGAAGAGACAAAGGACATTTTCATAATTTATTTCATGACATGAAAAGAGTTGATGAAGAACATTTTATAAAATATACGAGAATGTCGTCTGAATGTTTTTATATATTATTAAATCTTATTAAACATAAATTAGTGAAGCGCAGCAACCGACCATCGATAAGTCCTGAACATAGACTTGTTATTACATTATTGTAAGTATACAAATGTTATAAATTATGATAGTTAATTTTTGTTTTATAAATAATAAACGTAGCTGTTAAAATAATAGTATTATATAATAATATTACATAAATTATTATTGCAGTTATCTGGCACAAGGCTGTAACATGCAGGTAGTAGCATGATCATTTTTAATAGGAAAAACAACTGTGTCTGTAATTGTTCGTGAAACGTGTGAAGCCATTTGGGAGGTACTTTCTCCAATTTATTTAAAAACACCAACAATTGACGATTGGCGAAACAAAAATAAACGTTTTTATGAACAATAGAACCTTCCCAACTGTTGCGGTGCTATAGATGGAAAGCATATAACCATTCAGGCTCCGAATAAATCTGGAAGTGCCTATTTCAACTATAAAAAATCTTTTAGTATCATATTAATGGCTGTTTGTGACGCTGATTATATATTCACTCTCGTCGACATTGGAGCTTTTGGTTCACAAAGTGATGGAGGTGTTTTTAAAGAGTCTACTTTTGGAAAAGCACTAGAATCTGCTATAATAAAGTTACCACCAGATTCGCCATTGCCAAATACAAATAGTATTTCCATATTATTTTGTAGGAGATGAAGCCTTCCCATTAAAACCTTATATTCTGAGACCTTACCCTGGAAGGAATTTAGATAATCAAAAACAAATTTTTAATTATCGGTTATCAAGAGCACGACGTACAATTGAAAATACATTTGGCATTCTATCGTCAAGGTGGCGAATATTGCGAAATAATATTATTGCTGATGTGGAAACTGTAGAGAAAATTGTTGCAGCAACAATGTGTTTGCATAATTTTTTACGTATTTCTGAAGAACAAGTTCCTGTGCATAATAGAGTATATTGTCCTCCATCTTTTATCGACAAAGTTCATTCTGATGGGAACATTACACCAGGCTTGTTTAGAGAGGAACATGTGTATAGTTTCGAAAGAATTGGACGCTTAGGATCAAATAATGCTTCCAGAAGCATAATTGGACTTCGGGACATTATGGCTAACTATCTTTCCAATGAAGGAGCAGTTCCTTGGCAATGGGATTATGTTCTTAGAGGATATAATCCCGAATAAGTATTCTCATATTCTTTTTATTTTTCATAATAAAGTATAAGTATATATATTAAAGTATTTGTTTAAATTATATTGTTTTGAGATATTTTCGTAATAACATTATGCTTATTATTGTAAAATACTTTTGTTCAGCAAGTTTTTTGCGATATTATATAAAATTATATGTACAAGTACTCATATGCATGCACACACACACACACATACACACACACACATTGCTTTTTTATTTAATCGTTTTGTGCTACGTCGAAATTGCGTTTATGCTGAATAATATTAATGGTAATGCTAATATTAATGCTGAATAATATATATGCTAAATATATTAATACATGATAAATTGGAGATTAATCATAATAATTAATACATTCCAAGAGAGAAAACAATATATTATTTATTTACTCGTTTATACGAAAATAAATTGTTTACAAAGTGTTATTGATTGTTTGCGCTTATACTGAAGACTTATTTCTTCTTCTTCTTATTATTATTATCACATTGAGTTGTAACCATTAATTATAAGAGCTAATATATTCTAAGGAATAAAAAGTTTTTTTTTTCATATAAAAATTAATTGTTCACAAAATATTATATACACTGTTTGCACTTATACTTAAGACTTATTCCTTCTCATTATTATTATCACATTGAATTGTAACAATTAATTATAAGAACTAATATATTTTGAAAAAGAAAACAATGTATTATGTTTTTATTCTGTCATATGAAAATAAATTGTTCATACAGTGTTATAAACTGTTTGCATTTATACTTCAGTCTTATTCCTTCTTATTATTATTACATTGAGTTGTAACGAACGTTTTGTTTGCAGCGAACTTGTAGTAAACTAAATTACAATTGATTTAATAATACTGTAAATTAATAATTAAAATAAACATAATTACAATTAATAATGAATTAAATAAAAAAACCAATTAAACAACGCTACTAGAACTTTTACCACAACCCAATACAACTATATATATATATATATATATACTTGTCGAAATTGGAGCTTTTAATTCACAAAGTGATGGTGTTTTTAAAGAGTCAACTTTTGAAAGAGCACTGGAATCTGGTAGTTATCACCAGACTCGCCATTGTCGAATACAAATAATGTTTCCACACTATTTTGTAGGAGCCATATTCCATTAAAATCTTATATTCTGAGACCTTACCCTAGAAAGAATTTAGACGATCAAAAACAAATTTATAATTGTCGATTATCAAGAGCACAACGTACAATTAAATATGCAAAGCTCCAATGTCGACATATATATTGTTTTATTAATATATATTATTGTGAATCGTAATAATATACACTTATATCAGGTGTAGTAAAAA
Organism: Harpegnathos saltator; assembly: GCF_003227715.2. Classification (NCBI taxonomy): domain Eukaryota; kingdom Metazoa; phylum Arthropoda; class Insecta; order Hymenoptera; family Formicidae; genus Harpegnathos; species Harpegnathos saltator. The sequence continues at coordinate 49,913 of NW_020230515.1, read as the reverse complement.
GAAATCCATTATTTTTCCAATAGATGGCTTTAGTTATCTGTATCTCGCGTTGTATAAGTCCGATCGGGTTCCACTAGATGGCCTTAGAAAGATGAGATTTCGTACTAAAAAAACTTTTGTGACAGTTTTGTGATTAGTTGACTCAGTTTTGCTTGAGCGTGCGTCAAAGATGGACACTAGCAAAGAGAAAATACGCTATATTTTACAGTTTTTCTTCGATAAAGGCAAAAACGCAAGCCAGGCGGCTGAAAATGTGAATAGTGTTTATGGTCCTGATACTGTAACAGCCAATCGCGCGCAATTTTGGTTTCGTCGATTCCGTTCCGGTAATTTCGATGTCAAAGATGCACCACGCACTGGAAGGCCAATTGTCGAAAATATCGATAAAATCATGGACATTGTCGAGTCCGACCGTCATGTAAGCACTGTTTCGATTGCCCAAGAGCTAAAGATTGCACAAAAAACCGTTTGGAACCATTTGAATAAGGCTGGATACAAAAAGAAGCTCGATGTATGGGTGCCACACGAGTTAACGAAAGAAAACCTCATGGACCGAATTTCCATCTGCGAATCGCTGCTGAATCGCAACAAAATCGACCCATTTCTGAAGCGGTTGGTCACTGGTGATGAAAAGTGGATCACTTACGACAACGTCAAGTGAAAACGGTCATGGTCGAATCGCGGTGAGCCGGCGGAAACGGTGGCCAAGCCAGGATTGACGGCCAGGAAGGTTTTGCTGTGTGTTTGGTGGGATTGGCAGGGAATTATCTACTATGAGCTGCTCCCCTACGGCAAAACTCTTAACTCGGAACTGTACTGTCAACAATTGGACCGTCTGAAGGAAGCAATCGCCCAGAAGCGGCCAGCTTTGGCCAATAGGAGAGGAATTGTGTTCCATCAGGACAACGCCAGGCCACACATATCGATAGTGACTCGCCAGAAGCTCTGGGAGCTTGGTTGGGAGGTTCTTATGCATCCACCTTATAGTCCGGACCTGGCGCTAAGTGATTACCATCTGTTCCTGTCCATGGCGAACAATTTTTCTGGTGAAAAATTCGCTTCAAGAGAGACTTGTGAAAATCGACTGTCTCAATTTTTTGCCAATAGGGACGAGGGCTTCTATGAGAGAGGCATAATGAAATTACCTTCAAAATGGCAACAAGTTATCGAACAAAACGGCGCATATTTGACCCAAATCGGATCATTCCAACTATGGTAATTAAAGCCTTCAATTTCATGCAAAAATAATGGATTTCTTTTTACTACCTGATATATTACTTTAGTATAAACTATATAAACTATAAAAATAATAAAATGTAAAACAAAATAGTATTATAAAATGTGAAACAGTATAAAACGTTGTTTTTATACTAATTAGTTTAAAGACAAAGTTTTATTTTGTATACCTTGAAATTATTTGCATAATCTCAATTTTACAAGATATTAAATCACTTTTATCGACACTTTTTAAATCTCCGTACAATGAGTCACAAAAATATTTTAAAGATTCGTCTTCTGCACTTGCGGTATTCTTGTGAGTAACGAAACTTTTAAAAACATCTACGGCATTACCTAATTGTTCTTTAATGTCTGGAGATTCTTTTTTATTTTGACTTGTAAGTCTCTTTGGTATAGATGTGTTTGATGTAATAAGTTTTTTTGCTGCAGATGCTTTTGGTGTTATGGATTTTTGTAATATAGATGTTTTTGGAGTAACGGGTCTGTCTGCTGTAGATGTGTTTGGTATTATGGGTCTTTGTGATATTGATATTTGTGATGTGACAGGTCTTTCTTCTGTAGATGTGTTTGGTGTTACAGGTCTTTGTGGTATAGATATGTTAGGTCTGTCTGGTGTAGATCTGTTCGGTGTTAATAATCTTTGTGGTGTAGATGTCACAGGCTCTTGCGATATAGGTGTCGTCGATTTTGTTTCCTGTCTGAGATATGCTATCGTATTGTCGCCTAAAATATTTGAGAAAGATTGTAAAGATGCCTCCCTGCTAGGTATGTCAGTGACAATCCCTGCACATGTTGAAAATTAACATAGTTATCAATAAAAAGTATTGTTCATTCAAAGTTTTATAATAATGTGTATAATATTTAACATTAGAAACTATGGGAGAAAGTATAATTTTAGATATACCTGTCTCATCATCTAAATACATGTAGTCAACGTATTGCATAGAGTCATCCTCTGCGGTCAGGTTTTTTGCACTGTCTTTATAAAGATCATCAAATTCCTGTGTTTCTGAAGGGGAATTTGATTCGTCTTCCATCGCAATGTTCCCAAATGTTCTTCGTTTTTTCACCACAGAGTGTAAGAATGTTAGATATTTCATTAAGGGCCATTCCGTTTGCATAGCTGATCCAGAAAATATTTTTCTAGCTCTCTTTTTGGAAAATCTGTTATATAACGACGTCCATCGAGCAATACATTCATTTGCTAAAAGAAAATATATAATTATTAATAAATGGTATTTGACTAAACCTTAACCGAACTGTCTTAAGTAAAGAATTTTATATATATTTAGTTAATACATATATCTTATTTCTTCAATTATAAAATCAAAACGTCTTATCTTAGATATGTTTTATTATATTACTGTATTATAAACTATAACATGTATATACTCACTTGATTTTTGTAATTCTCCATTTATAAATAACCACGAATTGTCTATTACTGTTCGATTTTTATATTTTGGATTTGTCTTATCATATAAATGTGTAAATCTTTCCACTAAAGTTTTTAATTTTATGTCATTATTCATTGAATCCATTTCACTCATATTTTCGTACCGCAGCACTTTGCACAAACAAGTATAAAAATGAGGTTATCTTGATTACAACCATAGACTTGTGTATATCAAGTTTGTATTTGTAACCAATCTCCATAGCATTTTCTTTTAAGATCGCTTGCCGTATTCCTTAGAAGTTAAAGTTGAGTTAACTTTACAATCACCAGTATACGGAAATGTATTGTGAACGAAAGCATTGTAATCCCAGTGTTGAACTTTACCGCTTCCGGCATAAGTTAGCGGTTACGGCCAGCATAAATGGGCCTTAATTCTTTCCTATCCATAATCTGAATCGCGGGCGCGACTGTCTCTCTCTCCTTTCCTCTCTATAACAATACTGAAAAGTTTTGTCTATTCGACGTACCGAAATTATTACAAATAATATTTTATTATTAATAATATTATTTGTAATATATATTATTTGTAATATTATTATTTGTAATTTTATTTGTAATTGTATAATAATGTTACAAATAATACAAATTTTTACAAATTTTACTTGTAAAAATTTATATCATTTGTAATATTATTTGTAATAGTATTAATAATATTCGGCGCCAAGAAAATGAAATATATTTTATTAATTATTTTGCGGAGTCGGTTTTGCGGAGCAGGTTCACATGTTTGATTATTGAATTGTTTAATAATATTTTAAGAATAATTTTAAGTTATACAAGGATGAAATATAAAGTAGTAGGAAGAAATATAAAGTAGTATGAAATATAAAAGAATATTGTAACAGAATTAAGAAGTACGAAATGAAACCTCTTTGCTTTTATTACAATATCCTGTAAATTAATAAATATTTTTCATACAGTATTAAATAATTTCCAAAAACAATTACATCCGTGCAATTTTCTATCTGCGCAAAAAAAATTCATAAAATATATTTGTTTCGTCGCTCTAAATGAGAAAATTCTCAGAACAATGTCATAGTTGTTCAGTGCACTACTCAATAAAAATATAATAATACTATGTTTGTATGTGTGAAGAATATTTGTTAACTTACAGGATATCGTAATAAAAGCAAGGAGGTTTTATTTTGTACTTCTAAGGCCAAGACTTATTAACAGCTAAAGATATTGGGTGAGTGCAAAAGTTCGTGCGGAGTTTCAATAGATGGAGTTATAAGCGTCGTAAAGTGTTGTCATTAATACTTCCATCTACATATTATATAACGTTGGAAAGATAACGTCTTCAGCTGTTATTAAAAAAAAAATCATTTGTTTTCATACAAACTGCTTCGAGAAATATCACTTTAAAAATAAGTATCGATAAGGTGCATTTACGGCATGTTATGCTTTACGAGTTTCGGAAAGGGAATAAACGTTGCCGCAGCCGTAAAAAACATTCAGGATGTTTATCAGGATGAAGCACCAGCTAAACGAACTGTGGAAAAATGGTTTGCTAAATTTCGGCGCGGAGAATTTAACCTTGAAGACGAGCCACGCTCTGGTCGACCTTCTGACATTGATGACGATGTTTTGCGTACTTTAGTGCTCAATAATCCGCGAATTTCAACAGAAGAAGTTGCTACAGCACTAAACGTTGACCGATCAACCGCTTTTCAGCGTTTAAAAAAGATGGGATTCGATTTGAAGCTCGATATATGGGTGCCCCATTTGCTGACCGAGAAGAACAAAATCAAGCGAATTTCTGCAGCCGTTTCTTTACTCGGGCGGCTCAATAACGAGTCGTTTTTGGATCGACTAGTGACGGGCGATGAGAAATGGGTCCTCTACAACAATGTTCAGCGCAAACGGACATGGAAACAATCAGGTGAGCATGGTGACGCAATGCCAAAGGCCAGTTTGCACCCGATGAAGGTGATGCTCTCTGTTTGGTGGGATTGCAAGGGCATAATCTATTTCGAGCTTCTCCCCGCTGGCGAAACGATTGATTCGGACAAGTACTGTCGCCAATTAACCAATCTGAATCGAGAAATAAAAGAGAAACGTCCGATTTTGTCAAATCGCAAGGGAGTCGTCTTTCATCACGACAACGCCAGACCACACGTTTCGAAAAAGACGCTGCGCAAACTGAAGAGCCTGAAATGGGATGTCTTAACGCATCCACCGTATTCTCCTGATATCGCACCATCTGACTATCACTTGTTCCGGTCATTGCAAAATTATTTAAATGGAAAAAACTTTGACTCTTTGGAGGCCTTAAAAAACGGCGTCTCTTCGTTCTTCGAATCTAAACCGCGCAGTTTTTATGATCGAGGCATCCGTATGCTGCCAGAACGTTGGGAAAAGATTATAGAAAACGATGGAGAATATATCATTGATTGAATAAAGATTTTTGTTTGCCTAATCACTGTGTGACTTTTACTCACAAACTCCGCACGAACTTTTGCACTCAGCCAATATATTCGAATTGATCTTGCCTTAATTGGTCGGATCAGTGATCAGTCTTGCCTTAACTTCCAAGCCTCATAACTCGGAAAGTATTCAATGAAATATAACTTTGTTAGAGTGTTTTGGAAAGCTCTTGAGATAAGCTACAAGAATATGTAATAAAAAATCGTAGTTTCTATTTAAAAAAACATTAATGACCTTGGCCTGATTTTGACAAGGTCACTCAAGGTCAAGTCCACATTTCTGTTATGTGTCGTCCTTCAAGCCATGCAACTTTCGTTCGACAAATTTTTTAATAAAATCATCGATAGTGGACCATATCACTTTAGTTAGAAAAGTCTGGAAACGGTCAAATATTTCGAAAACGAAACATTTGTAGGAAAAATGTTTCCAACTGAAGTTGTAGGGTTTTAAAAGTTCTATTGAATGATCATATCCGTTTGACCTTGAGTAGAGGAGTCAAGGCGAGGTCAATGCGAACATGATTTTTTTAAATGGAACATCCAATTTTTTATCACACAGTGTTAAAGGTGACAACGAGCCGTTTCCAAAATATTACTTGATGATCCATTTTTGTTGAGAATTGTCTGAGTTATGAGTTTTAGAATTTACGGTGCCGCCAGCATTAGTATTATTCAGGACGTACCGCGTGGAGGTTGCATGGTCGGACTTTATACCCCCCTGTGTGTGTGTGTGTGTGTCAATGATATCTAATTTGACTTTAAAAAACTATATCGAACTAAAACTTGATTAATACATACATGACAGCATTTCTATTACAATAAAATGTTCTTGTAAATTCTTTTTATACATATACGGTACAATGTTTTATTTAAGTTTACATAGTATTATAATAAATAAATTATAAACCTTCATTATAGAATATATTATAATAAAAATAAAGTCAAATTAGATATCATTGACATTTCGTCAATTATAATAAGAATAACATCTTTGAATAAAAAAATATCAAAATATGTAGAATATATTCACATTCGACATCTATATTCTATAGTGAAGGTTTATAATTTAATATAATACTATATAAACTTAAATAGAACATTACACCATATATGTATAGAGAGAATTTATAAGTATATTTGATTATAATAAAAATGCTGTCATGTATGTATTAAACAAGTTTTAGTTCGATATAGTTTTTGGTGCAGCCGCACCAAGATTATTTGTATTAAATATTTTTTATTGCATTGTTATAATAATTAATTTGTTACAATAACAAGTAAAATAACCATATTACTCAGTGTTCTAATTAAGAATGATAAATTTTACTTGTAAGCTAGGTTTTCTTGAATATTTGAATATTTTGAATAACATAACCTTTAAAAAGATATTTTTTTTTAAATATTGGACACTATTAACAAACGTGTTAAATTTTTATAACACGATATAATTTTTACTTTTAAAAGTTTATGTACATATATTATAATATATATCTTAAAAAAGAAAATAATTTGAATTAGAGATTTCTAAAAATATTAAGTTAAGTATACAATAATCATATATATACCAGGTGTGTCGGTAATTCCTTTCCGGTTTTTTCGCTAAAGAAAACACATTATTTACAATGGATAGTTAAAATATATTTATTCAAAGTATTGGCCATTTGTTTCTATACATTTGCCCATCTTTCAGCCAATTTATGGATGCCATTCCAAAAGAACTGTTTCTCCTTTGAGCTAAACCATTCATCGAGCCATTTTTTAACTTCTTCGAAATCGGCGAAGTACTGCTCTGCAAGCGCGTGCCCCATCGATGCGAAAAAGTGGTAGTCGGATGGAGCCAGGTCTGGAGAGTATGGCGGGTGCGATAAAACTTCCCATCCAAGTGATTTCAACACTTCTTTGACTGGTTTTGCTGTATGAGGCGGCGCGTTGTCATGCTGCAAAATCACCTTATCATGTCTTTGAGCGTATTGTGGACGTTTTTCGATCAATGCACAGTTCAAATTGATCATTTGTTGTTGGTAGCGATCAGTATTAACTGTTTCTCCAGGTTTCAACAGTTCATAATATACGGCACCAACCTGGTCCCACCAGATACAGAGCATGGTCTTGCGACCAAAGCGATTTGGCCTTGCAGTCGATGGGCCGCCTTCGCCAGGTGATAACCATGATTTTTTTCGCTTGGGATTTTCGAAATAAATCCATTTTTCATCACCCGTTACTATTCAATGCAGAAATGACTTCCTTTCATACCTTTGAAGCAGCATTTCACTGACGATTTTTCGATTTTCCAATTACCTGTCATTCAATTCATGTGGCACCTATTTTCCCATCTTTTGGATCTTTCCCATCGCTTGTAATCGTTCACAAATTGCTACTCGGCTCACATTCAACTTTTCTGCCAATTGTTTTTGAGTTTGTGTTGGGTCTTCATCAAATAACTCCTGCAATTCCGCATCTTCAAACGTTTTCGGCCTACCAGGACGTTTTTTGTCTTGAACGTTGAAATCACCACATTTTAATTGTCGAAACCACGTTTCACATGTTCTTATGGTTGGAGCATGCTCACCGTAAGTCTCTACCAGCAAACGATGACTTTCAGCGGCTTTTTTCTTTTGATTAAACAAGAAAAGTAATGCGTGCCGCAAATGCACGTTTTCAGACACAAAACTCGACATTTTCAAAAAATTATTAATCTATAACGCTGTTATTTTGGCGGAACGTAACTTGTGTAGTTTTGAGGTTAATGTCAGTAGAATAAAATGACATATGTATCAAATCATAACATTGCATACTTATGGCTAGTGACATCTGTTACAAAAACCGGAAAGTAATTACCGACATATCTGGTATATGTTAGGTTTCTAAGTTGGCGCTACTGTTCTAATATATCACTTCTTTTGTACAGTAGAATAGTGCTGCAGAGTTTTATTATAGTTATAAGTTTTACTTGTACCCAGATAGCCAAACCTGTGCGAGCAGGTCTTGAGCAGAGCCTGCTACCAACTTTTGATGCCAAATAGGCAACAAATTTGATGCAGGATCTGTTATATCAAATCAGGCTGCCAAAGTGCAATCAGATATACAACAAAGCCTGCTGTCGGATAATTGCTGCAGATTTGCAACAAAAACCGCGCAGGGCCTGCATAACCTTGCAGCAGATAGGCGGCTGAAACTGAGCAGATCCTGCGCACAAAACTTGAGAGCAGATTGGCAGCAAAACCGGAGCAGGCTCTGCGCGGAATCAGCTGTGATTTAAATGAACGCGCGGTGCATTGGCTTTTAAATGATTTTTAACCTATATCGTTATATTAATGCAGCTTTTTACATGAATGTAACTTTTTGGTCCATATTCTGAGCTCTCTTTTATCGTTAAAAGCGCCTCCAAACATGGCTTATAAGTCTTGTGATTACAAGTCTTGTGCTACATACCACTTTTAGAGACGTTTTTAGCAATAAAAAGAATTCAGAATATGGACCTTTGTGTTAAGAAGGAGATGTAGAAAGAAAAACTATGATAAAAAGAGAATATATGTATATATTTTTTTTATTTCATATAAACATATGATGTGTGTAAAAAACAATTGTATTAAAGTTTCTTTTTTCCCTAAGGTTGGAGTGTCATGGAAGGTATTTTCCGCGTAATGCGTAACTGCGTAACCAATCAGATGCATTATGAACTTTCTCGCATAGTGTTATAACGCATCTAATTGGAGAGTGGAATGAAATTAATTAATCATAAACGATTCTCATCAATTCTCGAAACGTTAATTTCGTTAATACAAGTTATTTTAACAGAATTAAGTAAATTAAATTACTCACATGTCGGACTCAGTGATGTAAACTCGGTGAACGAGAGCTTGTGGCGCTATTCACTTTACCAGGACCATTCATCCGTTAGCAATTTTCAATACGTATGTATTCATCTGTGACAAGGAAATTTTTGGTGGCAAAGTACTTCATCCCTCATGCCGCTTGGTACGTAAAGGAAATCAGGTCTTTCTGCGTCTTTCAACGTCTTCTGCTTTTTCAGATCATACTCTGAACACTGATCTGTGACTGCATGTAAAGTCTCAAAGTTTATTGCCAGGCATGAACTCCAACACAACGTACAGCAGATCATTTCGTATGCAGGCGACCAATCCACATCCACATCGATGTATATTTGATATGCAATTTTTTTGTATAATTAGAATAATACAATTACACAAAGAATAGAAGTTTTTAAGTTAATGCGTATGAATATTTGTCAAAGTAAAAAAGAAATAGAATCCTCTCTCTCTCTCCTTCTTTTACTTTGAAAAATATACATACACATTAATTTATCAACTTGTATTATCCAATTTGTGTCATTGTAATAATAAAAAAAAGAAAATTTTTTTCATCACATATCGTCGTATGTTGAACGAAATGTGATGTTTTTATTATATTCAGTGCGACGCTAAAAAGTGCCGTGTCATGTATTTCGAACACGACAGGTTTCCACGTTTAAGACATCAAAATAGGCACTGAAAAGTGCCGGTTCGTCTGACGACGCAGGCAGAAACTAACCACCGGTTTCTCCTCCTTCTCCTCCCCTTTCTCCTCCTATCTCTTCCTGCTTCCTTCTTCTTCCTCTTCTCATTCTGTCCCTGCGTTCCTCCACTGCACCTTCCTGGACGTTCTCCCTGCGTTGCTTCATCGCGTTGTTTCTGCGTTGTTCTATTGGACTTGTATTAGACCTAGATCCTGCGAATAAAGTATGTATGAAAATAATGTACAAGGAAAATCATAACTGTTACAATAAAAGTACTAATACATCAATATATATCTATACATCTTTTATTTACATTTAAATAATGTTGTTACTCGTCGTCGCTTGCTTCAATGTCGCTTTCATCTGCCTTGTTCCATAAATTCCATTCCATAAATTTTGGTTCGCTTCTGCGTAGATGTTTCGTCTGCGTGGACCACGCATCCTGCTCCGATGTCTCTCCTTTGCTACACGCAGAGATTCCCGCATATGCATCTGGAATTCTGATTTAAGTGGTCTGTCAAAGTGCCGGTTCTTGCACAAGGCATATGCAAAAGAAGCATAAGATATATTATAAATAAACTATTAACATTTCTTTTTTTGTATAACATAACAAAAATGTTTTATCATAAATCGCTTGGACCAGTCGAGTATTGTATAACGGTAGTCGTCCTTCCTCGCGACCGAACCATGTAAACGACTGTGTCAGCGAGACGGATAAGCCTTCTTTTAAACACAGGTTGATAGTTTCCTTTAAGTGAAAGCCACCGACATAATAAAAATAATTAACCTAAAAAAATAGTTACAATAAATATAATATATAAATATTTCTTTTCTAACAGCAAAGGTATTTATGTCACTTACAACATTGGAATAATCTTCTTCGATCAAATTTTCGAATTCGTCCATCTATTGTAGTGTTGAAATGGGTAATACAGCCGGTTTTTGTGGCGCAGAATGGCGATCCTGGACGCATTTCAATATTTTCTGCGATCCATGCGATTTCCTGAAAATAAAAACATCAAATACAGACATACTTTACACATACTGATAATCATGATGTACGAATTACTTACTTCATGTCTGTCTCCATAATCTTCAATCGGTCCTCCATAATCTTCAATCGTTCTTCTATTTTCCTGTAAGTATACACAAATTGCAATGATTATTTATTATTCACAACTAATTTTTTCTTACTGTTCTTTATCTTACTGTTCCAATTGTAAGAATATATTCTATATATTAGAAACATACCTATTATCTGTCCTTTCCGTTTATAACGAGATATTCTGCGCTTGACAGACAGCATGTCCTTCGCTCTCCTCACGTTGGTAAGATACATCCTGTTGCGTAGGCAAGGTGTCCTGCAGCTGAGACAAAATATCATTAGTATAGTACATTTTGTCAGACTCAGTGCGTACTGTGAAATGTTGAGTGTGTGTGCATGTTCTTGTGTCACTATGGGTGATGTATATGTGTGTGTCTGTCTGTGTGCAATATTTGTGTGTGTCTCAATGTGTGGAGTATATGCTGTGTTTGTGTGTATCTGTGTGTGTGTGGAGTATATACTGTATATGAAGAATTGTTCGTATTTGTTTGCATGTTTGTATATGGTTGTGTATTTTGTGTATGTGTGTGTGTCATATGTGTTGTAATATTAAAATCAGTTGAATTCTTATCCTGCTGCAGCATCCTGTTGATATCGTTGCTATCTTCATCGATTATTCCAGATACAATGGCACCTGCTGCTCCTGTAGCTGTAGTATTCCTTCTCCGCTTTGGACCCTCGTCAGAAGAAGTTGTTTGATAGCGCAATGGCTTGGGAACAATGCGCTTTTGCCGTTCCATCTGTAAGCATTATAACATATATATTAATATATATTTCATACATATGCATTTATGTCTTGTCCTCAACATTAAGACACAACTTTTAAGAAATAATAATGATAATATTTATTTCACAAATTTGTGAAATAATAATTTAATTTTTGTAAACATTCCAGTAAAATTTTAACGACATGGCAAATCATATTAGCTTAATGTTTACAAAATAAAATAGTGAAATAATTCTCTATTATTATGAAATATTTAGATACTTTCAGTAATATTCAGATCTTGTCATTATTTATTTTATTTTATTTATTTACATTTCTCAATATCGAATAATGTTTGCAACATTCTATAGTAATTCTAGAAATTCTACAGTATACGTGACATAAACTATGTATTTTCAGTACTGGCAATGAATTTCGGAACGCAGCCGTAGATGTAGAATGGAGTCCTATAGAAGGTATTTTTCGCGTAATGCGTAATCGCGTAACCAATTAGATGCGTTATAACACTATGCGAGAAAGTTCATAATGCATCTGATTGGTTACGCGGTTACACATTACGCGGAAAATACTTTCCATGACATTCCAACCTTAGGGAAAAAAGAAACTTTAATACAATTGTTCTTTACACACATCATATGTTTATATGAAATAAAAAGAAATATATACATATATTCTCTTTTTGTCATAGTTTTTCTTTCTACATCTCCTTCTTAACACAAAGGTCCATATTCTGAATTCTTTTTATTGCTAAAAACGTCTCTAAAAGTGGTATGTAGCACAAGACTTGTAATCACAAGACTTATAAGCCATGTTTGGAGGCGCTTTTAACGATAAAAGAGAGCTCAGAATATGGACCAAAAAGTTACATTCATGTAAAAAGCTGCATTAATATAACGATATAGGTTACGACATGATTGGAGTTGCCGTCGGCAAATTGCCGTCGGCCCACGCGCCCTGGCCGTTCGTAATCGCACAAAGTTGTTGGGCGCCAGGTGCGGATAGCCGCACCGATCATCAACACGAAAAAAATACTAACGGTCGGCCGCGACGTGAGAATCCGACGAACCCGGTAGCTCTACGGGAATTATAGTCGGTAGACGGGATGGGTTCCGGCAGAAATCAGAAGGACGCAAAAGAAAGAAGGACGCGATTGTTTGCGATAATCTGACTTTATTCCGGGAACCGATATGCTCCGAAATGTTTACGGGACGGTACAATTAATTTTCCCCCGTCGCTCCTACGCGAAGTCGATACCACTCGACGCACACAATGACTTTCTCGGGACGCGACACGTAAACGGAACAGCGAAAGAATTGCAGGTGGACGATCTTACAGAATTTCGGGAACCTCTCGGCGGCGTGGTCCTTGATGGTCTGTGGGCCGGTCGATCCGGTCGTGGGGTTAGCGGCCGTCTTTGTCTTCGGTTTCGCCTCGCTCGGTACGGCCAGGCACTGCACCCCGCTTCTTCTCAATCGAGATCGGAACGTTTCGAGAGCGGTACGAAATCACTCCCTCTAATTAGAGTGGAATACCAAACAATCCTTTCTTTCGAGGACACCAACGCACTCTTTTTCTCCGTGGCGAGTTCAAAAAACGAATCTCTTTCTTCGGGAGGCCAAGCTAATCTGTCTTCCGTGCGAGACGAAAACCAATCTTATTATTCCGAGAGAAAAACGAATCTTCTCGTCTCTCGTTTTTGTTGCTTTTTTTCCTTCCGGGAATCCTTCCGCGAATTTTGTTGACAATCTGCAGAACGGATGCTCTCTCTCTCGCTCGTTCTCTCTCCGTCTCTCTCTCTCTCTCTCTCTCTCTCTCTTTTTCTCTCTCTCTCTCGCTCTCGGCGTCCCGCGAGCATTGTTCTCGGTCCGTCTAGCCGTTGTTTTTCGGCTAGCGGCCCATGCGTCGAGAACGTGCTCGACGGTATCTGGTGGCCTCGTCCGTGTTGCCGTTGTAGCCTATTGAATAATACACGGCAGCGATAATCTTTGCGGGATAACGATTAATTTTCTGAGACGAGACGAGAAAAGAGCGTAATCACCTGATCTGGCCGCGCCGGGCGATAAGCGAAGTCCTCGGCATCCTTCCTGGTCGTCCTGTCCTGGTGACCGGCTCGGGAGGTCCAAGGGCACAAATCTTGGGGACGCGAGACCGTCGCACCTGCACGCTCTTAACTCTAATGTCTAATTACTTCGGGAGGGGGGGCCAATTCGGCTTCCTTCTCCCCCCCGCAAATCTCGTGCGGTAATCTTCTCCCCCCGCAATTCTCGCGTAGGGACCAAGGGTTCGCACTGTAACAGGCGTCTCCACGGCCGCTACGTCACAAGGTTAAAAATCATTTAAAAGCCAATGCACCGCGCGTTCTTTTAAATCACAGCTGATTCCGCATAGAGTCTGCTCCGGTTTTGCTGCCAATCTGCTCTCAAGTTTTGTGCGCAGGATCTGCTCGGTTTCAGCCGCCTATCTGCTACAAGGTTATGCACGCAGGCCCTGCGCGGTTTTTGCTGCAAATCTGCAGCAATTGCCCGACAGCAGGTCCTATCGCCAAAACCGTAGCTGAATGCGGACACAGATGGCTATGGTTTTGATGTGGGTTTCTGATCAAATTTGGTGCCAATCTGCGCGCAGTCTATGGTCAATTTGCTTACTGGATAAAAACTTATGTACACATATATACATTAAAAAAATAATTTGAATTTGATACTTCTAAAAATAACACAATACGTGTTGCGCTTGTACTTGGCGTCTTTTTTTACCTTTTTAAACAAAAAGGTAAGTTTTATATAAGTTTTACTTGTAAAATCTTATGTATTATCTTTAAGTTTTACTTGTAAAAACCTGTTATGTACACATATATACCTTTAAAAAAAGAAATTTGAATTTGAAATTTCTAAAAATAACACAATACATGTTGCGCTTGTATTTGGCGCCTTTTTTACCTTTTAAAAAGGTAAGTTTTATAACAAATACTTTTACATGTAAAAGCTTATGTTACGTACATTTTTTTTCATTAGGTTTTTCTTGAATAATAATAACTTTTAAAAAGATATGTCTTTTAAATATTGGATACTATTAATAAACGTGTTAAATTTTTGCCATGAAAAGAATACAAACATTTGTAGCGCCTCTGGGCCAGTGTTTTTTATTTGCGTATCATCAGCTTCAATCCAATCAGATTTACCTTCTCTACATATACTTGTGTAATGACCGCTTGCAATGCACGATCCATGATGAAATATGGCATTCATTACTTTATACAACTGTCCTGCTACTGATACTTTAGTTGTTGGGACAGCACGCAGAGTAAATTTGTTTATACATATATATATACAGGGTATTAGAAAAGTCTGAAAACGGTCAAATATCTCGAAAACGGAACGTTTCTGAGAAAAATGTTTCAAACCAAAGTCGTAGCATTTTAAAAGTTCTATTGAATGATGATATCCGCTTGAGTAAAGAGATCAAGGCGAAGTCAAGGCCAACATAATTTTCTTAAATGGAATATTCAACTTTTTAGCACACAGTATTAAAGACGACAGCGAGACGTTTCCAAAACATTACTTGATGACCTATTTTTGTTAGGAATTGTCTGAGTTATGAGCTTTAGAATTTACGGTGACGCCAATATTAATATTATCGCACGCACGTGTGCGTGCGTGCATGCGTGCGTGCGCGCGCGTGGGCGTGCGTGAGCGTACGTGCGCGTGTGTGAGCGTGCGTGTGCGTGGGCGCGTGCGTATGCGTGTGTGCATGCGTGTGTGTGTGCGTGTGTGCGTGCGTGTGCTTGCGTGTGTGCGTGCGTGTGTGTGTGTGTGCGTGCGCGCGCGCGTATGTGTGTGTATGTGCGTGTGTATGTGTCAGCAAAAATAAGGTTCGTCCCTCCGCTGTTCGTCACTACCTCAGTATTTAATGACTCCAAACATTCTCTGCTATAGTGTGTATATGTGTGTGTATGTGCGCGCGTGCGCGCGTGCACGTGTATGCAGGCGGGTTTTTATTGAATTAAGTGTTCAAATTGTCTTCCGTCTGCTGCTTGACAATAACCTTATCGTAGATGAAATTCATTTAAAATGTTTCGTCTCATTTCTGAAATAAGATTTACTTTGTAACGGCCGAATTCCGCGCTTCGGTCATCGCTACGCGTTGTGCGCGGGTAAGGCTCGTCGGAGTCCGGGTTCGAGGAGGAGGAAAGCAGCGAGACATTTGAGAGTAGAAATATAAATAACTTAGATTTATTCTATGCTGACTTATATACAAGAGCTCGGCCCCGAAGGCGTTGTCGCGGGTCGCGTCTATTAGGCGCGTCCGTACTGTACTGTACGGTGCGGTGCTGTGTGCGGTACACGCGCGCGTACGGACGGATAGGCCGCGCGGAAGGCGGAGCCTATTGCGCGACGGGTGTAGACGGTAACGACGATAACGGCGCGGTGATCGGTCTCGCTTCGTGACGCTGGGCGTCTCGGACAATTATCGCCCAATACTCGGCTCGCAATCGCTCGCGTATAGATGGTCGCCGGACCGGAGATTTCGACTCTCGGTCGAACGCACGCACGCAAGTCGCGGAATACGCGCAATGATTTCGTCCGTCGGGGCCGAGAACTCTCGATGGAGAAGGCATACGCACCTTCCCTTTTCTCTACGTTCGCGGAGGAGAGCGACCAAGTGCTGCGGACACTCAGCGGAAACGGCGGACGCACCGTCCCGGGTTCTTGGTCACTAGACCGATCGCCTAGAGGCTGAGTACGCTCAGCGGAGTTCGCCGACGGACGAACACCTGACTCAAGGCGGAGGGTAAGAGTTAGAGACTGTCGAGTACGCTCGACTGAGTACGCGCACGCACGAGCCCAGGAAGACGGGAGACGGCCAAGTATCGAGCACGCTCGATCGAGACTGCGGACGCACAATCCCGTTTGCTTAGTCGCCGGTCGGGTAGTCGGAAAGCGGAAGGCAGAACGAAACGGTCCGGATCTTCTAGCTGTCGGCATAGAGCGTCTAACTAGAACGGCGGTACGGATCGGTCTGGTCCTCAGGAGCTCGATCACCGCCGTTTTATAATCGTATTCGCTACGATTGATACGGCGGCGTTCGAGCGGCGCGCCTATCAGCGCGAGGCACGGCGACGGCACGTGATCGCGGCCGCGCGCGCTGGAGGCAGCGCGTGATCGCCGCGGCGCGCGATAGCGGCGGCGCGAGATAACGACGCGCGATCGAATAGGATGGTGCAAAGCGCCGTTCTTCGGCCCGACAGGTGGTCGGTTGGGCCGGTAGTAATGAGGTGCATTTGCTCCTCATTACAACTTGGTGCAGTATGCGTTCCCTAAGGTCTGCCAACCCTCACGGAAAAAAAATTTGGCACTATTGTCATGACAACTAGTGAAAACTATTAGTGTACACTAGTATTAGTAATTTCGCGCACTGTTGGTATTTACACTAGTAGTTTAAACTTAACTATTAGTGAGTAATGTACACTAATAGTTTTCATTAGTTATTATGACAATAGTGCCACTAGTTCTTTTCTGTAAAGGACGTAAATACATGAAAGAAATGGATGTGCACAGTTTTTAATAAAAACGATAAATATATTTCTATAGAAATAAAACAATACTGTTACATTTATTTTATTAATTATACTTTCATTCGCATGGTCAATTAAAAATAATAATACAACAGTTTGGACTTTTCAGTAAGAAATAATAATTTAAATTAATATTGATGTAATGTTGAAATGTTGTTTCTTTAAATCTATATGATTTAGACAAAATATTTTCGACATTAAATCAATATTGATTTTAAGTATCATTTCTCACTGAATAGTTACATTGACGTAGTTGTATTTGTCACAATTATTAAAAACTGAAAAATAATGACTATTTTATTCTATATAAATATATAGATTTAATTATGATGCTCATCTATGTTCTTTGGTTTCTTCTCTCCTTTTCTTACACATTACTCTTTTCATTCCTTTTTTAATATTTGGCCTCTATTTCGAGGAATTGCATTATTGCATTTCTGCTGCACTGTTTTACGGAACATCTTATCGAAATCTTTTTCTACTGGAAATTTTTTCTTAGCGTATGCTGAAAGTACATATATTTCAGTTATATATATATATATTAATTATATATTCAAACTGCTAACTATGTGAAATCAATATTATATTGCATGAATTATAATTATACCTTTTATAGCTTCAATTTTCACTGTGTCGAGTTTCTTTTTAGCGGCTATACCCCTTTCACAAAGAAAATTTGCCACAGTTCCTGTAAGCGAAGAGGTACTTAATTCCTCTTTCGAAAATAACAAAGACATCATGTCGCATACTAGCTTAGAGACAGATGTGTGATTACACAAAGAAAGACGAATAACATTCACTATACAACCCACTCGGCATGTAATATCTCTAAAATTGCTACAATGTATAATCTCTAATATTGCTACAATGTTTCATTTGAAATATTACACCTTTCAGCATTATTATAGAAATATTTCACGACTGTTTCAGAAACATTTCTGCAATATTTCAATGTCCGCGATCATTTCAAATGCAACCTTGCTGGAAAATTTCCGCAATATTTTGGTAATATGACTGCAGCATTTCTGAAACATGTCTATGTAATATTGCAGAAACACCTCAGAATATATATTTCAGATACATTTCTTCCGAGAAATTGTGGATATATTTCTAGGGCTCCATTCTCGAACTTGTACGATAAATTTTCACGTACGAAAGTAATACTGTGCGTTCACTGATTGGTATTAACTTTTTCATCTCAAATTACATACCAATCAATGAACGCACAGCATCACTTTTGTATGCGAAAATTTATCGTATGCATCCGAGAATCAAGCCCTAGAAATATATATATGTATTACTGCTTATATATATTTTTTATATATATATATTATTTATATATATATATATATTACAGTAAGTATATATATGTATATATACTTACTGTAATACATATTTTGAAATAAATATATCTCAGAAATATGTCTAATACATTTACATTGATTATATTAATAGAAGTCGTTTGCCAGACGGTGCGTTTTCACTGAACGCGTCACGCGTCGCGTCAACTGTTGTTAGCAAATCAAAATATCTTATTTGTGATGTAATAAAATGGGATGTTTTGATCGGTTAATGACGGATATTGCGACGCATGACGCACTCAGTGGAAACGCACCCTCTAGTAGACTTCTATTAATTATTATGATAATTAATTTACATTATGATAAAAATGCGTGTAAAAAATTGAACACTTCCATTTTGTCATGGTTTTCTAAATATCTCTTTTATTATATTTCTTACAAGAGAAAAAGACAATATTAGTAATTAAGTAATTTAAGTTATGATAATTAAAGTATAATCACTTTAAGTTATATAGTATGTTAAATCTTAGAACAGAAAAATGTACTACATCATAGACAGAAAAATGTAAAAAAAAACCTCTTAAAAATATTATTATATAGTTTCTTTCTTGTCGTCAGATGTACTTTTTTAAATCATGGAACAGAAAAATGTAATATGTTAAATCATAGACAAAAAAATGTAAAGAAACCTCTTTAAAATATTATTACATAGTTTCCTCTTCGTCTTCAGATGTAGTTTTATCACTATCGTTTTTCGAAGTATGTTGTTCAATTAGAATTGCGTCTTTTTTTGTCTCTTTAGTTCTGAAAAATATATATATTTTAATACATTATACAAATTTTAATACTTATACAGTAAAACTTTTATGTAAAGTTAGTATTACTTTTCTCTGGATAAACGTAAATTTGCTTGGGCTAACCAAGGTGCAATACTTCTACGTTGCACATTATACTCGTCAACGTTATTACGATGAAGTTGAGCAGCTTCTAAAAGTTATTATTGATTATAAATTAAATTGTGCACACTTATGCTATACAATTGATATCATTATCATCAAAACTTACTGATTATGCATTTGAATAAATTCGTATTTTTAAATGCTATTTTCGACTGTGCGTCATCCTTTTTTTTAAGTTTTTGCCTTGAATATTGAAAAATGTAGCCAATTTATTCGTTATAAATCTTCTTAGAATGTTTTGAACCAATTCGTGTGTCTCTGAGCCACCAATACATTTCATGAATTTAGCCTACAGAATAAGTAATGTTCAAGTACAGAAATAAACAATTCATTCAGTAATTATAAATTTGTTAAAAGATAAAAAAGATATTAAAATAATAAATGTAACAAAATCTATTCTATTATAGAAAATCATTCTATTATAGAAAAAAAGAAAATATTATAAAAAGAGTACTATCGTTATTCCAAATAACCGATTCTGCACAATTGTTGCAAACTTCCTTAAACTAATTATTTTTTATGAATATTGTAGAGTATACATATACGTAAGTAAAATAATAAATATAGAATAGTAGAATATTTTAAATAAAAGAGCAAATAACTGGTAGAAGTTTTATTCTTTTTATAAAAAATATTAGACAACATATTCAGTTCTGGTGATCTGAGATATACGATTCTTGTTAAAAAGTAGTCTTTCAATTACTAATTTTTGTGCTTTTCCTACACCTTTAGTTTCTAAGACCATGCAAGGTTGTATACAGGGTGCACGATTTATCTGAAGACATTGAATTATGGTTATGAATACCCAAATTTCAATTCAAGTGACGATAATGAAACAGAAGCATCAGATATAGAGTCGATTGAGGATGAAGCAGAGAATGATGATGAAATTACAATTAATGATAACTTCATACAAGATATTGCTAAATGGATGAGACAATTCAAAACATCACGAGAAACCAAGGTTGATTTATTGAGAATTTGAAATTTACATACTAATGTAAAATTTCCAAAGGATCTACGAAAACTTCTCCATACTCCTACATCTACAGATGTTAAAGAAATGTGTCAAGGACAATACTGGCATAGTGGTTTAAGAAATGCAATAATAAATATTTTGAATAAAAGGTAATATTTACAATTACATTTAGATAATAAAACAGTTAATCTCTTCATAAATGTTGATGGTGCACCTCTTGATAAATCAACGCAAAAATGTCTGTGGCCTATATAATGTTCAGATGACATTATTAAAGAAGTTCATGTTGTCGGTATCTACTATGGAGAAGGAAAACCGAGTGATGCGAATAAATTTTTAGAATCATTTATAGATGAAGCGATTTCATTAATTAATGAGGGTATTGATTTTAATAATAATAATTATAAAATACGAATCAAGGGAATGATATGTGATTCACCAGCTAAGGCGTTTATTTTAATGGTTAAAAGTCACAGCGGCTATGATAGTTGTACAAAATGTTGTATTCACGGAGATTACATTGAAAACACAATATGTTTTCCAGGATTTTGCGATGTACCAGGTATGTCGGTAATTACTTTCCGGTTTTTGTAACAGATGTCACTAGCCATAAGTATGCAATGTTATGATTTGATACATATGTCATTTTATTCTACTGACATTAACCTCAAAACTACACAAGTTACGTTCCGCCAAAATAACAGCGTTATAGATTAATAATTTTCTGAAAATATCGAGTTTTGTGTCTGAAAACGTGCATTTGCGGCACGCATTACTTTTCTTGTTTAATCAAAAGAAAAAAGCCGCTGAAAGTCATCGTTTGCTGGTAGAGACTTACGGTGAGCATGCTCCAACCATAAGAACATGTGAAACGTGGTTTAGACAATTCAAATGTAGTGATTTTAACGTTCAAGACAAAAAACGTCCTGGTAGGCCGAAAACGTTTGAAGATGCGGAATTGCAGGAGTTATTGGATGAAGACCCAACACAAACTCAAAAACAATTGGCAGAAAAGTTGAATGTGAGCCGAGTAGCAATTTGTGAACGATTACAAGCGATGGGAAAGATCCAAAAGATGGGAAGATAGGTGCCACATGAATTGAATGACAGGTAATTGGAAAATCGAAAAATCGTCAGCGAAATGCTGCTTCAAAGGTATGAAAGGAAGTCATTTCTGCATTGAATAGTAACGGGTGATGAAAAATGGATTTATTTCGAAAATCCCAAGCGAAAAAAATCATGGTTATCATCTGGCGAAGGCGGCCCATCGACTGCAAGGCTAAATCGCTTTGGTCGCAAGACCATGCTCTGTGTCTGGTGGGACCAGGTTGGTGTCGTATATTATGAACTGTTGAAACCTGGAGAAACAGTTAATACTGATCGCTAGCAACAACAAATGATCAATTTGAACTGTGCATTGATCGAAAAACGTCCACAATACGCTCAAAGACATGATAAGGTGATTTTGCAGCATGACAACGCGCCTCATACAGCAAAACCAGTCAAAGAAGTGTTGAAATCACTTGGATGGGAGGTTTTATCGCACCCGCCGTACTCTCCAGACCTGGCTCCATCCGGCTACCACCTTTTCGCATCGATGGGGCACGCGCTTGCAGAGCAGTACTTCGCCGATTTCGAAGAAGTTAAAAAATGGCTCGATGAATGGTTTAGCTCAAAGGAGAAACAGTTCTTTTGGAATGGCATCCATAAATTGCCTGAGAGATGGGCAAAATGTATAGAATCAAATGGCCAATACTTTGAATAAATAAATTTTAACTATCCATTGTAAATAACGTGTTTTCTTTAGCGAAAAAACCGGAAAGGAATTACCGACACACCTGGTACTTAGAACTGACGAAATGTTTAAAAACTTTAATTATAATTTAAATTATCAAAATAAAGAAACCAAGCTCATAAACATACCGTACTTTGAATTGGTATCTAACGTTCCATTAGATTATATGCATCTGGTGTGTCTAGGAGTGATGCGTAAGTTAATTCAGCTTTGGTTAAACAGACCAATCAATAAAAATGTACGACTTCAGTCCAACATTGTGCATGAAATTTCTAATGCGTTAACAGATTTTGTACAATTTATACCATCGGATTTTAACAGAAAACCAAGAGCTCTGAAATACTGAAAATATTGGAAAGCCACGGAATTTCGTTTATTTTTATTATACTTGGGACCAGTAGTTTTACGTAAACATTTAAGAAAAGATTTATACAATCATTTCCTAGAATTACATGTCGCTATTACTATCTTAGCTTCACCAGTTCTTTCTCTTCATGATGTAAATGTATCTTATGCGGGACAATTATTAAATCATTTTGTTTCGAGTTTTGAAACATTGTATGGTAAAAGGTATATCAGTCATAATGTGCATAATTTGCAACATATTGCAGCAGATGTTAAGAAATATGGAGCCTTAGACAATTTTAGCGTATTTCGATTCGAAAATTTTATAGGAACATTGATAAAACTTCTGAAAAAGGGTGAAAAGCCACTCCAACAAATTTCCAGAAGATTGAAAGAGTATGAATTAACGTCGCAAAAGAAAATAAAAATTTCTGGAAATTTAATCAGATTGGAACAACGCCATTATAACGGTATTATGCGTCAAAATACATTCTTTTTAAAACAATATA
Source organism: Harpegnathos saltator (assembly GCF_003227715.2). NCBI lineage: Eukaryota > Metazoa > Arthropoda > Insecta > Hymenoptera > Formicidae > Harpegnathos > Harpegnathos saltator. The sequence continues at coordinate 26,984 of NW_020230515.1, read as the reverse complement.
AAGAAATGTACAAAGATGATTTTTACGTTTGTATTACAGATAACAAGAATAATTGCTGTTTATTAGATGATGGCTCTATTGTTGAAGCGCTAAATTTTGTTCTTCATGATAATATACCATATGCTATTGGTAGAGAATTTGTGAAATTAAAAAGTTTATATGAATATCTTATAAGTTCATCTGATTTTTCGATCTACGTGTGTAAAGTAAATGATGTTATTTTATCATGGCTATGTTCATCTATAAGGGCCAAATTACTAAAATTACCTAAAAATAATAAAAAAGCACATTCTGTTATCGTTTTTCCTATTCTGCATACTACAATTAATTATATATAAGATTTATTTTTTGTAAATAAAACTTTTGTAATTTTATCTTTTTAATAAAATATATGTACATTAAAATCTGTATTTTCAATTTTATTGCTTATTTCATCTACACTTTTATTTTATTATTATTTACTAAATATAGAAAACTATGTTTTTATATCAAATTTGCATAGTTTTTCATGATAAATAATCCTATATAACTGAAGATTATACACACACATACACACCCACACACAATTTATACTACAATCAATTTTAAATAAAATTTTAAAAATTGTTTATTAATACGGCATTTTAATTGTTCTAAAAATTTCAAATACAAAGTTTATATTATATTTCATTATTATAATAATTATTATAATTAATTATAAATATATATATTTAATTTTTTGTAAGTTCTAGTCTATCAACAAATTTTCATAAATAGTACAAATGCAATGTTGCATCTGAAATGTTTAGAAATATAATAAATATAATAATAAAAATATAATATGTGTAATGTAAATGTAATATTACTTTTATCTTGTATCAGAAATATTTCTAAATCATTGCACCTGCAATATTTCTTCTGAAATATTATAGATATTAACTTTGCAATTAAATTTACAATTCAATTTTTCATTATTTATATTTTCATCTACGCAACCTTTTAGAAAATTTTCAGAAACATTTTAATTGCAATGTTGCGTTTGACATGTTACAGAAATATTATTTGCACAAAGTAAGTGTAATATTACTTTTATAATGCTTCAGAAATATATATGAAATATTACGTCTGCCACATTACTTTTGCAATACTATAGAAACATATTAATATGAATGCTAACTTTTTTATTTTTCTTCAAAATTTCAGAAATATTGCGATTGCAATATTACAAAACACATGATGCAGGCACTTCGTTGAAATACTTCAGATGCAAAGTTACAGTTGAAATGTTTATGAAATATTTCTGTATCATTACAGTTTTTCAGCAATATTACATGCCGAGTGGGAAGGTTCTGGCCCTCCAAGGTCGATTATTTTTTCCTATAAAATGTTGTACAAAATATAATAAAACTGTTAGATAATCATTCATATTCACAAATTTTATTCATAAATTCATATTCATAAAATTGCATTACGGGAAAATAAAAATGTAACGACATATATGTATTACATTTCAAACTCAAAATTCTCAAAATATTAATTTCTATTTTAAATAACATTGTAATATTGATGTAGATATGTAATGCTTTTAACTTCAGATTTGTAATCTGCAATTGATTGATGATCATCCGAGAACTTCATTTTATTTGCTACATGGTCCGATTTGTGTACATGTTCCAATTTATGTGTGTTGACTTTTACTGCAACATCTGAAGTATCAGGGAAGTCTTTCGGTGGTGATTCTGGATTATATTTTTGTGGTACTAGATTATGTCTGAATGTCAAAGATGTCGACTCATATGATGGTGTTGGTTCGCGAAACTCTGAAGCCGATCTTTGAGACAATTTCGAACTATCATTTGATAAATTTAACTTCTTATTTTGCACTATCGATGCGGGCGATGCATCGGTATCAAACAATTTTAATTTATTATTTGATAGATCCAACTTGCTGATATACACCGGCTCAAAGTCTAATGCCATTGCTGGAGGAGTATAACCTCGTTCATGTTCAATAATGCAGTTAATTATTGCTTGTATATTCTACAAAACAAAATAAATGAACATAATTAGCATATCGTTTCCTAGCAAATACAAGATTTATTATATAACGCAGAAATAAAAAGTGATACAACGAATGTTATATGCTTTGTTAACATTGACATTATATAACTTTATTTTATATTCGTAATCCAAGATAGCACAGATCTTTTAAGGACGTCCTCAAGCTCGTATAACACTACACGTTGCCAACTCGGTTGTGGTTGAGATTATTAGAAATCTACTAATTAGAATGAGTACTTTGCCGAACTGTTCGGTCTGATTGGTAGATTTTTCACAATCTCAACCGCAACTTGTAATACGAGTTTGCTATATATCTGTATTTACTGGCTTAGTATAATTTAAAATATACGATGTAATCCAAATATGAAACAAAGTTATATATGCCTGTTGAAGTTTATCCATATGATGTTTCAAAGACTCTATTTTACATGATGCAGATTGCACGTTGGCTGTGAGATCTGTCATAATTTTATCTATCTTTGGCAAATCTAAAAAAATAACGGCGATTACTATCCAGCAAATATGCCTTTGCGGAAAAAATACAAGAATTCGAAAAAATTACTAACATATCAATAATAAATGTATTAAATACAATATTTAACAAGAATACCTTCGTTGACAGATCGTAACTTGCGTAATCTTTCGTTGTCTCTTCACAACCTCTTGTTTTTTTCATTTAATACAGTTACTGTATCTGCTAGTGCTGACTTTAGTTGTTTATGAACAGGAGATATTTCTTTTTCTCCGCCACATTTATCATAGCCACAGATTTACTCTATAATAATATGAAATTATATCTCAAAGTTTTTTATCATGTTTCGAATGGAACAATATGAAGAACATTATATACATAGACATAAGAAAATTACCTGTGAATATTTCTGCTTGTTGTCTTTATATTGTTTTAAAAGTTTCTGCCCCTTTTTCACGTTTAGAGTAAAATTCTGTAAATAAAAAAGCGCTACTCATTCTTATTCATTTAATAGCAAATTTATTTGTGGCATAGGATTTTTATATAAAAATCCATATGTAGTAGTATTATAGTATTGTTTATATAAATAATATTATAATTGTAACGGTAACGCCCGCGGGGTTCGGTGCGATCGGTCGCCCACCGTCGCGCCCGGCTTGCCGCTTCCGCGACGCTTCGCTCGTCGCCGCGCCAGTGCGTTACTCGAGTGAAGGAGGGAAGGTTGCTTCTTGAAAGAAATGTGTGTTCGGCGTTCCTGTGTTAACAAGTTTGGTGCGCCCCGCAAGGCGCCCCGTTTATTTAAAAGACGTTCGATTCTATATAATATATATATATATATATATATAAGTGTATGTGGGCGGCTCGCTGGCTCGGTGTGGTGTCGGCGATGCGCGTTCCTCCGTGCCTGTGATTCCCCGTTTAGTCGCAGGGGACGGTCCCCTATCCGCGGGCTCCGAGCGGACGTCCCGCTGCCTCTTAGTGGTCCACGTTCTCGGCCACGAGTCCCGTTGAGGATGGATTACTCACGTGGTTCTCTAGATGATTTCGGAGATGGGTTATTGCCGGTGGCTAACTGCTGTCGACACGGACGGATGAGCACTTATAAATCCGCGAAGAGATAATGAGAAATATTTTGTGCCGGTGGCTGACTGCCGCCATAGACGGACGAGCACTGATATCCGCGAACAGAACTTAGCAAATATTCTATGTCGGTGGCTAACGGCTGCCGACACAGACGGACGAACACTTATATTCGCGCACAGGAACTTAGAAACTAATCTACGTCGGTGGCTAATTGCTGCCGACGCAGATGGACGTGCACTAATATCCGCGAACAGAACTTAGCAAATATTCTATGTCGGTGGCCAACGGCTGCCTAACGTCGACGGACGAGCACTTAGAAATCGCGGAACGGCGGCTAACTGCTGCCGTTCGTTCGGAAACAAATACTTAGTCTAAGTCGGCGCGGCGGCTAACTGCTGCCTAACGTCGACGGACGAGCATTTAGCAATCGCGGAACGGCGGCTAACTGCTGCCGTTCGTTCGGAAACAGATACTTAGAAATATTCTGTGCCGGTGACTAACGGCTGCCGACACAGACGGACGAACACTTATATTCGCGCACAGGAACTTAGAAACTAATCTACGTCGGTGGCTAATTGCTGCCGACACAGACGGACGAACACGGTAAATTCGCGAACAGATACTTAGAAATATTTTGTGCCGGTGGCTAACTGCTGCCGACACAGACGGACGAATACAGTAAATTCGCGAACAGAGACTTAGAAATATTCTGTGCCGGTGGCTAACTGCTGCCGACACAACGACGTACGGACGAACTTAAAATTCTGTGCCGGGGGCTAACTGCTGCCGACACAGACGGACAAGTGCGGTAAAGTCGCGATGCCGGTCGGCCGACGAGGCTCGGCTGCCGGGTCTTGTAAAATTTCCCGGTGGTTCGGTACGGTGTGGAAGCTTTACTCACCGGCGGATGCCTTGCCTTCTCGTCGACTTCTCTTTGCGATTCTCGCTGGAGCTCTCCTTGGTAGCTGATCTGGTGGACTCACTGTCTCTCACGGTCTGCCTCGATCTCTCCTCGAGAGCGGGTTTTATACCCTAATTCCTCTCGACGATCGGTGGCCGATAATCGGGGGACTAGTCCCCCCCGATTTCTCGGAAAGTCGCGCATGCGATTTTCGCGAATTACCCCTTTCTGGGGGACCGATCTTCCCTGACCGTTTCGCCGAATTCGGCTTTTTCCGGCGGTCTGTCGGGTTGCCGTGGCATAGGTGTTCGGTGCTGCCGGGGGCGCGCGGCGATGATTTCTCGTGATCGTGTGACGATCGGTGGTCGCCGTCACACGATAGTAACGGGGGTAAAGACTCCTCGTTACATAATATTATAAAATATGTTACATACTTTTTGTTTAGACGTCGCACTCTTTTTTGTTCCTTTTACTTCCAATTCATCACTATCACTCTCTGTTTGTTTTCTTATAAATTGCTTCCTATCATGTTTATGAAGTTCAGTAACACCATATTTTTCCAAATTGTCTCTGATTTCGCGCATTTTGATCCATCCTAAAATTGTAACAAAGCGTAATCATGTAAGATTTCATACATCTTATAGCTCGACGTTTGAGAAACGAGTAAAATGTCTAAAAAACGTTTTATGTCACAATTTTGGAACATTGTACTGTCCGGGTTTCTAGAGATATTAATTGAATCTTTATAAAAATATACGAAACCAATGGCCTTTTATTATTGAATAGTTACTTACCTCCATGTGCCCATAATTTTGTTAAAATCAGCTGCCACTCACAATTAACCAATTTTTTTTCATTGTTGTTACTGGGTTTATATCACAGCCTTTTGGCCATCGAACTTTCATGGTCTCGCGTTCAATTATGTCATCTAATTCGTCAGGTGCAAATTTACCTTCTAACCATTCTAAATACCCAATAGATATACTATTTTCTTCATTTGGAAACTCGCATACCATATACATTTGGTCGTCCATTGTCTGCATGTAAGAGTAAAATATAAATAAGAGCGTTTCAATATCAGCTGCAAGTACTGATAACATTGTTGTATCAGTACAATCGTACAATTGCATCTGAGACAAACACAACATATTCGCAGCAACTTATAGCTAATATTGAAACGCAGATGCAATATATACCCAGCAATTAAAATGACGGATTAATGATGTATTATTAAGATCAAGGACGTCACTAATACGTTATTTTACATCATTACTTTTCCCGAGACAGTAATACAACACATTGAAATACTCGAAATAATTGTTTAGATTTGGTTCGGTTAGGTTAATGTATTCTGGATATCTATGGTGGTTGCATTTACTTGTTAAATTATTATAATCCTATCGCAATTATGTGATATAAAGACAAAAACTAAAAAAATTCGTGCAAAAATTGTACTTGTGGCTACCCACAGACACTCAGAAAACAATCTATTTCAGACATTTATATCGTCATAAATATATAAATTATACATTAAAGATTTATTTATTACTTACCTAAAGCAAAGCCGATATAAGTCGATAAACAAATATGTGTCAATATATCACTATTATTAGATTCTACAAAAGCGCAGTTACTATTCAAATAAAACTGACACGTTCGCGGGTATTCGCACAATGAAGTAGTCACTAAGGCAAATAGCTGCGTTCAACAGAAAAAGCAGTTTATTAAGCGCTTTACGCTGTGCTGCCAGCAGCTTTATAAATGTTGTAAGATTTTCTGCTGAACGACACTTAGCGGTTAACGCTTTTCCAACATGTTTACTAAGTGGACGCCATTTTTTCCAGCGAAATTTCAATATGCTGCATCATTTAGTAAACATGTTGGAAAAGCGCAAACCGCTAAGTGTCGTTCAGTAGAAAATCTTAACAGTTGTAAAGCTGCTAGCAGCACAGCGTAAAGCGCTTAATAAGTTGCTTTTTCTGCTGAACGCCGCAATGTTGAAGGCTTCGTGATTTCTCGTGGAAACGCATTCAGCACTCACTCTGCATGCAGTGGTGAACCGCATGGGACGAATAAATGACGGCGGTCGTCACACGGATAGACATCATTCTGTGTACGTAAGTGGAGAGGATAAAACATTTGAATTTTGTCTCATCTAGCCTATCACTCTCTGCGTGAGGTGACGTAGTTGCTCAAATCCACGCATTCAAACGGTGTTCCAACCAGCAGCACTGAACATCTACAGTTTGCATCATGTATATAATAGATTTTCAGTACTGGTAGTGAATTATGAAGCGCAGCCCTAGTAGAGCACGAGCGCTAAGCGAGCTAAGTGAATTTGATTGTTTATACTCTTTTGTAAGTTTTCTAAGTATTGCATGTAAAATAACGGATATAGGTGTTAACGTTGAGTGTCTCTCCTGGTACATTCGTGTAATATATTAGGTTGTTCGGAAAGTTCGTTTCAAATTTCGCGCGCTCCACATTTCTATGTAATCAGTAAGAACGAGGGAGCTCTAAACGATTTTATGTTTGTCAACAAACATTCCCGGATCTATGAGCCCGCTAAGGAAACTTCGCAGATCTTCCTAAGTGCAACTATTTCGTCAGAAATCAGTTTGAAAAATGGAGAACCATAAAGTCCATTTTTGTCATGTGATGCTATATTGTTTTAAACGTGGCTTCACGGCTTCGCAGACCCTGAATGAGATGTTCTCAGTATATGGAGATGCCTGCGTCACTCACCAGACAGTTCGAAAATGGTATCGAAGATTCGAAGCTGGCGATTTCAACATGGAAGATCAAGCTCGCTCAGGCCGGCCTCAGGAGGTTGATGAAACGCTTCTTATGGATCTCGTGTGAAAATCCTCGAGTGACAGTTAGAGAACTCGCCGACACTCTGCACAAGTCTGTTTCCACTGTGCATGACCATCTGAAGAAGCTAGGATTCTCAAGTCGACTGGATGTGTGGATGCCACACGAAATGAATGAACGGCAGTTGCTGGGACGTGTGAACGTCTGCGATGTGCTGCTTCAACGGTACCAAAAAGAACCGTTCTTGAAGAGGATCATAACAGGCGATGAAAGTTGGATCCTATACAATTATGTTAGTCGCAAGAGGTCGTGGGGAACCAGCGACGCGTCTACGCAAACAGTGGCCAAGCCGGGGCTTCACGCGAAAAAGGTTCTTCTGAGTATCTGGTGGGATTTTAAGGGCGTATATTATGAGCTTCTTCAACCAAACGAAACCATCAACGCGACGAAGTACAGCCTTCAACTGGACGAACTGAAGACTGCACGGAAGCGTCCTGAATTGGCCAACAGGCGTGGAATTGTTTTCCATCATGATAACGCCAGACCTCACGTCGCAATGTCTATCAGTAGGAATCTGTTAGGCTTCGAATGGGACGTTCTTCCTCATCCTCCATATTCTCCCGACCTTGCCCCATCTGACTACTATCTATTCCTTTCTTTAAAAAATTTTCTTCGGGACAAGAAATTCGAGTCTTTGAAAGTCCTCAAAAGTCATCTTGATAAATTCTTCGCCAATAAGAAACCTTTATTTTGGAGCAAAGGCATCATGCAGCTTCCTGAAAGATGGGCCAAGGTCGTTGAACAAAACGGTACATATTTGCTTCAATAAAGTTCCTCTTTGTGTAAAATATTTCGCTCTTAATTTATTCCAAAAATTTGAAACGAACTTTCCGAACAATCTAATATATTACATGTAAAAAATGGATAAGAATAATGATAATGGATTGACTAGAAGAGGTATTATAAGCGATATTTGCAAGATGAAAATGTGCTAATACCTGAGTCAACAATTTGTTTTCGTAAACAAGGAGAACAGATGCTGTTACAACAGGTCAGTTTATAATATATATTTATGATTCCTCTCTACTTAGTACATTTAATTTTGATTGTATTGTAAAAGAATGACATAAAAGAAAAGAGAAACTCACTTTTAATATTTACATATTTTATTATAAAAATATCTTTTATATATATAATTTCTTATTTGTAATAGAATATGTACTCCTTTATTTCTTTTTAGACAACAAGAGAATGATACTTCTGTGATATCGCACAATTATCTGTGAGTTCCAATAACGACAAATGTGCCACTACTGCTGAAGATATGTCGGAAGATAGTGATGAAAGTGTTAACGACTTTACTTCAAATTTACCTGACAATCCAAGAGATAGTGCTAATGCAGTGAGTATAATTACTGCATCAAATTTCAACTTTTCAAATAAAAATTTAGTATGTTTGGCAAATACAAACCAATTTATAAATTTACCACTTTATATTAAAGTTTTTTATATAAAACCATTTTATATAAAAGTTGCTTTGATATAATTTTTTGTTGATACAAAATATTTCAAACATTAAATGGAATAAAATAAAAATAATGAAACTTACAGTGAAATACATATACGTGTATGAAATCTTGTAAAAATATGTAATACTTTTCTACTGATCCGTAAGCTAATGATATTTTTTGATTTACTATATTTTATAAAGTCCAGGTTATATCAATGATCAAATAAATTTCATAAGGTGCATAAGGTCTTATGCTCTTTGTAAATTGTGACTTAAAATATTATTCTGTTCTTCAAAATAAAATAACCCCTTGAATTAATTAATAATGAATGTAGAACACTTTGAAAACAAAATACTTTTACTACCATTATTGACAATGCAATTTGTATTTTGTTTTGTAGAATATCAGTATGGATGACATCTCTGTAGTTCATAGAGCAGACTCTGATACTGTATCGATATCAGATGATTCAAACAGTTCGAGTAGAAATGAAAGACGAAGCGTGTTTGATATTGCAGATAATAATGATGTATTTAATTTAGATGAAGTGTTTCAAGACTATGAAGAATGTTTCGAGTCTGCAGAAAAAGCAGATTTTGTTTCAGCAGAGAGCAATGATCAGGTACTTTAATGGATTCTAATAAAAAATAATAAAGTTTGTGGGTGTAAATTTTGCAGCCAAAGAGAAATCTGCCATAAGTTTGTAGCATATTTTATATGCAAAAATGTTACAATATGTACATTCATATTTTGTATAATCTGTATGAAATCTATGACGTACGTTGTAGATTTTAATTATCAATATCTAAAAATAACTTTTTGAATGTGCAAATAATATTTGATATTCAATTTACAGGAACAAGTTCCATTATATGAACGATCGAATATATCCAAGATAGAAAGTGAACTTCTCATATTAAACTTTGCGATACGACACAATCTGACCAATGTTGCTATTGAAGACCTCATCGCTTTGATAAACTGTCACCTACCATACTCGGTATACCATACGAAGCACATATTTCTGAAGAAATATGATACTCCAGCGTCAATACGTAAATGCTATTATTGTCCAGAGTGTTATGTAAAGTTTAAAACAATTGTTGCGGATAATAGACCGGAAGAAAACTTTGTTTGTCGAGAATGTAAATGTAGATATAACAAATATGCATTGGAAAAAAATAGGAACTATTTCCTATATTTGCCTTTGGAGCAGCAGTTGCGCGACTTTGTGAATAGCAAAAAGTATACTATGTTTCAAAGAAAAAACGATAATTATTCTGATATAACATCCGGAAAGTTTTGTACATTTTTAAAAGATACAGGGGTAATTCAATTACATGATATCACGCTGCAAATCAGTACTGACGGCGTTCAAGTGTTTCGTTCATCGTCTGTATCTATGTGGCCTATACAAGCGATGGTGAATGAATTGTCGTACAGAGAAAGGAGAAAAAATATGTTGTTATGTGGTCTGTGGTATGGTAAAGAAAAACCTGATATGAATTTATTTTTATCTTTATTCGTTGAAGAATTGACCTCCATGCATGAAGTAGGTATTACGCGTAACGTGCTTGGTGAAGAAGAAATTCGTATTAGAGTACATACAATCGCGTCTCCTGTAGATTCTGTCGCGCGACCTTTGTTACAAAATATAAAACAATATAACGGGAATTTCGGATGCAGTTTTTGCTTGCATGAAGGTATACAAGTTGAAGTTGGTAGAGGAATGACAAGAATATATCCTGGTTGCGTACAGGAACCGCGTACATTGCGCCAACATGAAGTTGATTGTGAAATTGCTATGCAAACTCGAACTATATCTCACGGTGTAAAAGGGCCATTGGTTTTAATGCTCCTACCAGTTTTTGACATTACGTTTTCGTTTACACCTAATTACCTTCATACTGTTTTACTGGGAGTGTGTAAAACTTTTACGGATGCCTGGTTTAATTCGTCAAATCACGAAAAAATCTGGTATATAGGAAATAAAGAGCTTATTGATAAAAAACTTTTACAAATAAAGCCACCGTGTGAGATTACGCGAACGTAATTTATCAATGAATGAACCAGATTTATCAATGAAAGAAATTTATGGAAAGCATCAGAATGGAAGCATTTCTTACTTTACTACTCTCTTATTTGTTTACAAAATGTAATGCCTTTACAATATTTGAAACATTGGTTCCTTCTTATATTTAGTATGTATATATTCCTACAAGAAAAAATCAGTGACGTAGATTTATCGATGGCTACAAGTACATTGAAAACATTTGTATTTAAAATAAAAGACTTACGAGGGTGGTCCGATAAGTACTTAGCCTACAAAAGAAAAACGAAAATTTTGGAAAAGTGGCGATTTATTTCTCAACATAGTCTCCTTTTAGCTCGATACACTTGACCCAGCGATGCTCCAACTTCTTTAACTCGTCTGAAAAATACGTTTTCTCGAGGTCTGCAAAGTAGGCCTCCGTGGCGGCGATGACCTCCTCATTCGACTCAAATTTCTGCCCGGCGAGTGACTTTTTCAAGTTTGGAAACAAAAAGAAGTCGCACGGGGCCAAATCTGGAGAATACGGTGGATGGGGCAGCAGTTCGTAGCCCAATTCGACCAATTTGACCGTGGTGAGGGCGGAGGTGTAAGCCGGTGCGTTGTCATGGTGGAAGAGCACTTTTTTCTTCGCCAAATGGGGCCGTTTTTTCTGCAATTCGGCGTCGAATCGGCCCAATAATTCGGCATAGTACAGCCCTGTGACCGTTTTGCCCTTCTCCAGGTAGTCGATGTAGATCACACCTTGTGAATCCCAGAAAATGGTGGCCATCACCTTTACGGCCGATAGGACAGTCTTCGCCTTCTTCGGAGCACGTTCACCAGGTGAAGTCCACTGTTTCGACTGTTCCTTGGTCTCTGGTGTGTACCAGTGGATCCATGTTTCGTCGACGGTCACGAAACGACGCAGAAACTCCTTCGGATTGCGCTTAAACAGCGTCAAACACTGCTCTGAAGTGGTCTCACGGTTGCGCTTGTTGTCCGGAGTGAGCAAACGCGGCACCCATCGCGCCGACAGCTTTCTCATGCCCAAAATTTCATGCAGGATATGACCCACGCGGTCATTTGAGATGCCTACTGTCTCAGCTATCTCGCGCACCTTCAATCGGCGGTCTGCCAATACGAGATCGTGGATTTTTGTCATGTTATCCTCCGTGGTAGCCGTTTTCGGGGCACTTAGGCGAGGCTCATCAAAAACCGACGTGCGACCACGTTGAAACTCGTTAAACCAATTTTTGACGGTCGCCATCGAAGGAGAAGAGTCACCGTACACAGCATCTAAGCGCTCTTTGATTTCGCTGCGCGATTTCCCTTCCAAAAACAAGAATCGAATCACCGACCGATATTGCTCTTTTTCCATTTTTCTAAAATCCACGGACACGCCCGCTTCCACACGCGGTCAAAACAAAACTACGAGTCCGATTCGGCTGAAATTTCGACAGTAGCCGTTCGTGTAGTACATTCTCGTAGAGAATGTACTACACGATAGTAAATTTCTCTTGCGATAGTGGCGCCATCGGGCGGTGAGGCTAAGTACTTATCGGACCGCCCTCGTATATGGCTTAGAATATTACAAGTTTAATGTACATTTATTGTTATTAGGTGCGCAACTAAGTTCTCGCTGTTTTTTTTATGAAAATGCAACTTTATTGTGAAAAAATGGTTACAAATGAATCATTCAAAATATTGCCCATCGCTAGCGACAACTTTTTCCCATCTTTCTGGCAGAGCTCGAATACCGTCACAGTAGAAGTGTTCGTCTTTTGAGGCTATCCACGAATCAAGCCATTTTGAGATGTCTTCATATGAGCGGAACTGCTGATTAGCCAGACCATGTGCCATCGAACGGAACAAGTAATAATCGGACGGCGCAATATCTGGGGAATATGGCGGGTGGGGTAGGACTTCCCATTTGAGTGTTTCTAAGGTTTTAACGGGTTTGGCAACGTGAGGCCGAGCGTTGTCATGCTGTAGAATCACTTTTTCGTGCCTCTGCTCGTATTGTGGCCGCTTTTTGCTCAGTGCTCGGCTCAATCGCATCAATTGAGTTCGATACCGTTCCCCAGTGATGGTTTCGTTCGGTTTCAACAGCTCATAATAAATAACACCGCCCTGGTCCCACCAAATACACAGCAAAACATTCGCAGCGTGAATATTCGGCCGAGCCGACGACGTAGAAGCATGACCGGGCAGTCCCCATGATTTTGTTCTCTTTGGGTTGCTGTAATGAATCCATTTTTCATCACCCGTAACGATGCGATGAAGAAAACCCTTCCTTTTTTGTCGCTGGAGCAGTTGTTCACAGGCGAAAAAACGACGCTCAACGTCTCTTGGCTTCAAATCATAAGGAACCCAAGTTCCTTGTTTTTGAATCATTCCCAACGCATGCAATCGCTTGGAAATGGCTTGGCGGGTAACTCCTAATGCTGAAGCAAGCTCTTTTTGCGTTTGGCACGTATCCTCATCGAACAATGCCTCCAATTCAGCGTCTTCGAAGGTTTTTGGCCTTCCTTCACGCGAACGGTCGTCAACATCGAAATCACCGTCTTTGAAACGACGGAACCAATCACGGCACGTTGTTTCACTTAGAGCAGCATCTCCGTAAACTTTTTGGAATTCTCGATGCGCTTCAGCCGCCGTTTTCTTCGAATGAAAGAAGAAAAACAACTTCCCGCAAATGACGATTATTTGGCACAAAATAAGACATTTTCACACAACCAAAAGTATATGACGCAAAAACAAAATCACTAATGTGTCAAAGCGGTTTGTTTACCATATGTCTAAGCTTGGTTCATGACGTTTTGGTTATGTCACAATCGACCAGCACTTACTACTGGAGCCATCTCTTGAAAAACAGCGGGAACTTAGTTGCGCACCTAATACATATCTCAGAGTATGTTAAACAGTTCGGAGCTCTATGGGCTATATCTACTTTTCCTCATGAACACTATAATACTAAGAATACTAAGAAAAATGTTTCGCAACTTGCAAGCCGTTCCAGAACAGATATGCAAATCATATCTCAGATCAAAGTGAATCGAAAGTTTATGTTTAGAGGTGTTTTCGAAACCCGATTGTTCTAAAAATATACAAATTTTATATGATAAAATGAGTACAATGTATCATACAAAAAATTATCTGAAGTATGAACCTAATTTTAAAATATTTGGAAAGCCGGTTCGAAGACTATTGACGTTAATAGAGCAAACATGTATAGAACCTCTTTTACATGAAAGTGTTTTAAACGAGAGTGACAGATACAAGCGTTTTATTTTTCGAAACGTGTTATAGCATGCCGAGAACTACAAAAAACTTCAAAAACGACACAACAGTACAGTATTACTACAAAATGGTATGTTTATAACAATATCTGGAATTTTCGGTGTCCGTACTGTGTCAAATGATGATGTACGATACGTTATTATTGGGAAGATTCTTAATCGTGTTGATGTGGAAATTTGTAAAACAAACAATCCAACACTGTCATCGAATCGTCTTGTTCACGTTACTTGCATGACTGATTCCGTCGTCGCTGTCTTTCCTGACATATTATATAGCAAATGTATAAAAATTCCATACGACAATATGGATAAGTATTGCATTGTTCGCCTTGTAAATAATATTGAACGTGATTAATTTCTCAGTATTACGTAATTGTAACTATTTAATAAATTACTATAATAAATAACTATTTAATAAATAAATTGATAAGATTATTTTTACATCAATTTCTTTACGTTTCCCGTACAGAAAAAAACTATTGGATTGTTAATACTAACTATTGAACGCCAATAATTACTATTAGCAATTCAATAGTTATAAGCAGTAATCACGACAATAATATTAGTAATATATAGTGCCCACTATACAATTGTTAACTATTGACTATTGGAAATTATTAGAATGTAATAGTAAGTACTATTGGAATATGCACTAGTGTAAAGATTTAACAGTATACACTAATCATTCAATAATGCTAACCAATAGTGTACAGAAGTGTGCAATATATAGAATGCACACTATTAGTTATTTTAATATTGTACACTTCTGCACACTATTAGTTTGCACTATTGAATGATTAGTGTATACTGTTAAATATCTGCACTAGTGCATATTTTAATAGTACCTACTATTACATTCTAATAATTCCCACTAGTTATAACTATTGAATTGTCAATAGTAACTATTGGCGTTCAATAGTTACTATTAGCAATCCAATAGTTTTTTTCCGTGAGGGAAGTTAGCACCCACACGGAACAAAATATTTAATAGATATCTAATGGATATCTACGTATCCATATTATGTCCATATCCACAATGGATATCTACTAGATATCCACTCGATATCCGTATATCCATGTCCACAGAATTTCCACTATTAATATCTATTAGACATCCTCTTGGTATCCATATATCCATGTCCATAGAATATCCACTGTGAATATCTATTAGATATCTACTTCGTATCCATATATTCATGTCCATAGAGTATCCACTATGGATATCTATTAAATATCCACTTGGTATCCATATATCCATGTCCATAGAGTATTCACTGTGGATATCTATTAGATATCCACTTGGTATCCATATATCCATGTCCATAGAGTATCCATTGTGGATATCTATTAGACATCCACTTGGTATCCATATATCCATGTCCATAGAGTAACCACTGTGCATATCTATTAGACATTCACTTGGTATCCATATATCCATGTCCATAGAGTATCCACTGTGGATATCTATTAGACATATACTTCGTATCCATATATCCATCTTCACAGAGTATCCATTGTGGATATCTATTAGACATTCACTTGGTATCCATATATCCATATCTACAGAATATCCATTGTAGATATAAACATCTATTTGATGTCCTTGTAATATTAAGCAAGATACAAATTTCTTTCCATGTACTCATAACGTAATATTACCGTAATATTACGTAATATTAATTTTTGTTATTGTATGGTTCCAATTTTGCATATCTTACCACAAAGGGATACAATTAGATACATTATTATGTGACTGTAGTAAATGAATTTGAAGTCAGCAAGAAATAAAGAATTGTTATTGTGGTAATATCAATAGACGATTTAACATCTTTAAATATCATTTTTAATATGATATTTAGAAGTTATTCATGTAGGAATCAATCAATTGTCGATAATCTATTCTTCGACAATTCACCAAGTGAATACCAATTAGTGAATGATCTATTAAGTATCCATACTGAACAACTATCTATTAACCTCAGTTTACAATAGAGTTTAAGACTTAAGCTTTAAGAAATTGACTAATTCTATTGCATTACTCTTAGGAAAAATTACTTTAAGATGTTAAAATTAACTTAAAGTTACTAATAATTATATAAAGTAACTTATAGTTAATTATAAATTACTTACAGTTAACTATAAATAACTTTTCGTTAATTGGAATCGTAAAGTAATTTTTCCTAAAAGCATTCTTGTAATAGTCAATTATGATTGGTTAATTTCTTAAAGCTTTAATGTAGATGACGTCTTCAACTTTCATTAGATATTAAATCTCTATGAGACATCTAATGAATGTCCATTAAATATTTGGTTCCGTATGGGTATATAGTTGATATCATACTTAATCGAGTCAATACATCCTATATTGATATAAATACAGTACTATATTTATCAGCTGAACAATGACAGGATTTTGACATTATATTTTTCAGATAATGTGAAAAACATTTAAGCGACATCTAATCGTTTATCGATTTTCGCATGATTTTGGCCCATATTCATAATCAGAACATTGATCATAAAACTTTTTTTTAGTATAAGCTCGTGATAAAAGTGAAAAATTTCATTTAATATTTTTTATTGAAATCATTAATGACATTTATTACTTTTACCGAATAATTTAATTTCATATAGAGACCCTATTCTCGAAAAATATTGTGTATACATTTCACGAGTATCACTAGATATCATAATTCTCGACCAATAAATTTGCTACATTCATGAGTGCGATATTTTTCACATATTTTCAAAAATAAGGTCCTTGATATTCTTTATGGATACGTCTACTCGGTCGCGCGACAAACATTTCCGGTGCGCAGGCTCAATTCCCCAGCATTGTGTTCGTTTCCGGTATATCGAACTTCAGAGGTTAATTGTCATTTGTATCACACGTGTGTTGTTTGGTGTCGTTCCTCATCATTCCTTTTTACTTCTCACGAGTTGTTTTCTCCACACATAAGTATTTTTTCTTTAACCTAAATTAACTTTTATAATTACATTTTTGCATACAACACTAATATTTTGTGTTTCATAATCACGTTTTGTGTTTCATGATCACGCAAATTGCATAATATATTTTGATGAATTGGTTCAATTCTTATTTTATGAATGCATACGCCTTATCCTGGACTTTCCATTCAGACTAATTTGACATATATACGTATAATAATCTTATAAATATATACTATTTTATATTAATCACGAATCGAGCCAGTAAAAATATCGTAAAATGTCGTAAAGATGTTCAAAGACGTATAGTTGTTGGACGTCTCTGCGTGGTTTTTAGGACTTTCTCATTGCTTGGGAATATCATTAATATCTTGTTATTGTTTTAGAGATTGTTTATTAATAAGTAAAAGAGAATCGTCCATAAATTCAAAAAATCGATAAAAAATACTGCTTTTAAGGAAAAGGTTATTGAAACAGGTTAGAATTAAAAATTACGAAAAACGTAAGTTACATAAAAAAGTAAGATACATAATGTAAGTGTTGTATCTTGTGCAATTGCTAGCTTTTTTTATCCTACCAGTGATTTGAAACACACACATATTACTGAGATGTAAATTGTTATATGTAAATGTTTATAAATTTCACTATAGTTATTATGATAAAACTTGGATTGTTATAGGCGAACTCTTTATATATCTTTAACCCTTAACAATCCCGGTTTTATCATGATAACTACAGTATACAAGATTCAAGAATAGATTTTTGTGTATAACGACTTACATTTCAGTAATATGTCATATAAATGTCAGCAATATAACTCTATTTTGCATCACTCATTGGCTAGACAATCTTGCCTTTGCACAATATACAAGAATTTTTATCTCACATTATTTTTACTTTCAGTTAGTTAAATATAATGTAATTTATATTTCAGTTGCAGTTTGAAAATAGATACTATTTTTAGCATATATTAAATATT
The DNA here is from genome assembly GCF_003227715.2 of Harpegnathos saltator. Classification (NCBI taxonomy): domain Eukaryota; kingdom Metazoa; phylum Arthropoda; class Insecta; order Hymenoptera; family Formicidae; genus Harpegnathos; species Harpegnathos saltator. Next base: position 8,904 of record NW_020230515.1, on the reverse strand, counting down.
CAACTGTCCCAAAATAGATATTCATGAAATTTTTTTTAACTTGTTTACATGCAAAGATAATAAAATAAAGATAAAGTTATATAAAAATAGCAATTTGCTATTCTTATATATTGTTAACTCAGTGAGTTTGTAAAATCTTTATATACTTGTGTTAGAATATTATATTTACTGGATCATTATGAGTTATATTGAGTTATATAAATATTAAATTATTAAGTATTTATAAATATTGTATTATAAATATTATAAAAATTGCATATATTTAAATTAATCTAAATATTTTATTGCAGCACAGTTTTAGTAATTGGAAAAGTTATATTTATAACGTATGAATATTTTCCACAATTAACCTCATACTTCCACAATTAACTTCATACTTTGGTAAGTATGTTTTTAGAACTTTATTGATGTAATTCAGTGTTGAAAATTAATTGCATATGAATATATCACATTCAATTATTTAATTATTTTATGAAAATAAGAATATTGTGCAAGAAAAATATTTGATATAATTTTAAAAATATTTATGATAAAATATTAATGATTATTTGACGAAAAATATAATTCTAACACATTTTTTATATGGAGACTTTCCTGAAGCAAAACACTTTATATGCGACCGGCGACTTACAAGGGACATTCGGCAACACGGAAATTCAAAAAAATCTGAAACTCTGCATAATTGTAGAACAGATATACCTAATAACAAAACAATTTTTCGTTGGTGCCCAAAAACGGTTTTAAGGGTGAAAACAACCCCTTGAACAAAGTTGATTTTTGTCTTTCTAAGCGAATATTATCGAAACTATTAAAGATATGAAAAAATGTTTTAGACAAAAGTTTTATGGTTTTAAAAGTACTTTATTATGCTATATTTAGATTTTTTAAAAATGTAAAATTGTGTATAAAATACCCCCCCTCCTTCTCTTTTTTCAAATTGTTAAAATCAATTGTCCAACCAAAATAAAGCTTATTTTATGACAAATTCAACCATATATAATAACATTATGTTTGGAAAAGGCAATATTGAAAAAAAAATTAAACATGCTCTTATATGTATGCTACGCGTACCAAACTTAAGGATTCGCTACTTGACGATGGCATTTCTTTCTTCCTCAAATCTTCCTCATAATTGCAAACTGTAAAAGATAAGGAAGGAAGAAAATAGAAAATCTAAAAAAGCAATAAAGTTGATGTTAAGAAGTAAGTTGAAAAAGAACAGCATGATAAGGAGGACGCAGAGAGAGTGTATATAACCCTAATATAGATAATCTTTTAAATTCAATTGTAAAGAACAAATAAGGAAATGAATGATATGAAGAAAAAAGGAGAACACACACGAATTTAATAATGAAAAATATAATTTATAAATTTATTCAGTGTACATTTGTGTGTATGTGTTTTGCTTCATTCAGTATATAGGTTTTATTAATTAAGTAGTCGATATAGATATTCGAGTGAAAGATATCTTATATTTTGGTATGGATTATAATATATACAAATTTTACAGGAATTGAGGACAGTAAAATATTATTTATTCTATATAATTATTACAATAATGATATTGCTCAAAGAAATGTTCAAAACAAAAATATTGCTTGCACCATGCACAACGTATAAAAGCCATTTTACCACAAATGCTACATTTTGGTATACGTTTTTCTTCTTTAAAATAACAATAATCGATTGGATTATGAAATTTTTCAGGCCGTGTTGATAAATAACCACTTTTATACCAGCTATATCTAAATAAATTTCGAAATCTTGGAGAAGACAGTTGATTGTGTGTTAAAGATTGCAATTTTATTATGTTATTACGTAAATGTAAATTTATGTCATAATTATTTATAATAACACTATCAGAAAAGCTTCGAACAAAATTTTTCCAGATTCTGAAACGAAAAACATCTAATGGCTGTATAAAAGCTGTTTTTTTTTTGGTATTGTTAGAATATTTACATGTTTGTCTTTTGGTACAAGTTCTTCCAATTGGTTCGGGCAATGTCCTGTCCATGAATCAAGCAGTAGTATACTTTTCTCTCCAGTGTTTGTTAGATACACTTCTTGGAACCAATTTTTGAAATGTTCAGTTGTCAATTTCCCTGATTTTGAAGCCGCAATGTAAATATTCACTGGTCTAAAAAGAGTTTGTTCTACTTGTGGTCCAAAAACACCAGTAGATTCTTTTAATACTATATACAAAGGCGAAAGGAGATGTCCATCTGCAGATATAATAGGCATAATGGTGTAGCTATGAGTCATAGCAGATAAAGATTGGATAGTAGCTCCAACTGTCTTCACTCCTACATTAGCTAATGTTCTTCCTGCATGTATTTCTAAATTAAAGCCACTTTCGTCCGCATTATAAGTTGATTCAGCACCGATTACATTAATATGTGGCTTTACTGTATTTACAAATTCCTCAGCGTTTTGACGTATAGTTAGATCAGTTAAATGAGAAGACCGCGTTTTAAATGCAGTTATTTTACGTGATGTAATACGATGTGCCTTTTTAAAATTCCATGTCCACCAATTTCCTGCTTTAAATGAAGAAAAATCCACTTGTTCCTTTGCTTCTAGTGCCCATTTTCGCAGATTTATATCATGAATAATAAGTCCTCTATTAACAGCTTCTTGGAATTTTATAAGAACATATTCAGCAATAACTACAAGTTTGTCTGTATTTGAACCCCCACGCATTACATGTTCTTGCCATCTGTGCAATTGTTGAATAGATTTTACCTAGAAGAAAACAAATCTCAATATTAAACAATTCGAATTTAAAAATAAAAGAAGTTATATACGAATTAAATGTTCACGAAACATCAAATTGTAAAACTTGAAATAAAAAACAACGCGACTCTAACTATATAATTTACAGCTTTGGTCATAAGTATAAAGCATCTCTAACTCATTGTATTTTCCTAGAAATCAATGCATATACTCATAGTAAATATATAATCTCTTTACAATAAATATTATATTAATATATATTATAATATAATGTGTATATTATATTTATGTATATTATATTTATATTATAATTTATATTATATTAATATTATATTATATTACAATAAATATTGTAAAATAAATATTATTTTCCACATATTCTTATATTATATTTTTTTATTATATTATTTTTCCATATACTCGTATACTATATTATGTTCTCCATATATTCATATAGTATGTTTTTGTTACACAATTTAAATAAATTTTTTGGAATGCTTTATACTTATAGTCAAAGCTGTATGTACAATGACCGACAATGATGCGTTCCGCGAGAGGGGAAATAGAGTTCTCTCTGTCGCGGAACGAATCACTGCCGGTCACTGTACACCGTAAAAGCCTCAAGTATTTTACTATATATTATTCTTCTTATTTTTTAATTAAACTTTACTTTTCTAAAACGATGTTGTACAGAAGTAAGAGACAAATGTCCTTTCTTTCCACTCTTCCAAAATTCGATTGCCTTTTTCTTATAATTTAAGTTTACATTTCCACCTTCATCATCCACAGTGCAAACTTCATTTCCATAATTATCTTCTTCAGCATCAATATCGTACACATCTACAAATTGTACGTCATGCGGTTCTGATGGATCATCAAAATCAAGTCCCCACTCATGTTCGATCGTAATATCGTGATGTATAGCACTCTTTATTAAATCAGTAATTGTATCATGGAGTTCCACCTCTTGATGATTAACAGGAGTTATTGCAATATTTGTGAAATGAAATGTCGCAATTAACAAATTAATAACATTAGCTGGATTTATTACTGACATTATGATACAATCTTAAGGATATTTTAATTAAACATTTCTCACAGCAATAATAATATACGTACTGCTTCAATAACTGCTTCAATAACACTGAAATGTATTCCAAAATGGACAGCTTTTATATGCAAATGAATGAAGATAACATATGTCAATATAATGAACCTTGATTGCACTGTACTTGATAAAGAGTGCTATTTTGGTCGCACAGTCATAAAACTTGTGACAAGTGTTTTGCATGTTGCCATGATGTACACACACGTGCGCACGTACAAAAACACACATACACACACACACATATTTATTTATATTTACGCGTCGTTTAAATTAATGAAAAAGGTAGCCGCAATGTTGGCAAAATAAACGTCTATTACGTGAAATTTTATAATTTATAACATTTTTAAATATTAGTGACTGTATCCTTATCATGCTATTTTTCTCCTACTTACTTCTTAACATCAACTTTATTGCTTTTTTAGATTTTCTATTTTCTTCCTTCCTTATCTTTTACAGTTTGCAATTATGAGGAAGATTTGAGGAAGAAAGAAATGCCATCATCAAGTAGCGAATCCTTAAGTTTGGTACGCGTAGCATACATATAAGAGCATGTTTAATTTTTTTTTCAATATTGCCTTTTCCAAACATAATGTTATTATATATGGTTGAATTTGTCATAAAATAAGCTTTATTTTGGTTGGACAATTGATTTTAACAATTTGAAAAAAGAGAAGGAGGGGGGGTATTTTATACACAATTTTACATTTTTAAAAAATCTAAATATAGCATAATAAAGTACTTTAAAACCATAAAACTTTTGTCTAAAACATTTTTTCATATCTTTAATAGTTTCGATATATCGCTTTAGAAAGACAAAAATCAACTTTTTTCAAGAGGGTTGTTTCCACCCTTAACAACCGTTTTTGGGCACCAACCACCAACGAAAAATTTTTTGTTATTAGTATATCTGTTCTACAATTATGCAGAGTTCAAGATTTTTTGAATTCCGCGTTGCCGAATGTCCCTTGTAGTCGCAAGCCTGACAGTGGTAGTAGAGGAATAGTTTGCCCCGAAATACAAATTGCAGTTAATTTGCAGCATTGATATAATTAAATATTGCTGTCTTTTTGTAATTGTTATTATTCTTTTTGTAATGTTAATTATTAATGTTATGTATGTTATTCTTCATGTATAAAAAAATGTTATTTTATGTTTTGTATACCTGTCTCGTATGCCCTTTCATTTTATCTTTCTATCTTTATGATTGGAATTAATAATAGATTATTTCACTAGCATTTTTCTAATTTTTTGTTGGTTTAATATCTTCGGTTTAATTGTGTTTTCCATACATTCAATATTCATACATTCAGTATATATAATAATGATATATATATCATTATACTATATATTCATATATATTCTATTATAATATATAATAGAATATATATGAATGTTTTCCTACAGATTTAATAATTTAATGATAATATTTAGTTATTTAATTTTCTAAGTTCTGAAGTCTTTGCTTTTTTTATTTTATGGCAATATTTTATTTACTTCAAATTTTTGTATTTGTATTCATTATTGAGAGTTTTAGATCAGTGGTTAGTAAACGATATACTATTTTCAGTATTTTAGAATGAACTTTCCTAAGATCTTTGATGCCATTTCGACGAGGCCGAAATATGATAAATGAAGAGAGATGAAGTGAAAGAGAGAGTGGACAAGAGAGAGGGTGGGAGGGATAGGGTGGGTTTAAGAGGAGGAAGCGAAGAGAGAGGTTGGAGAAGATGTGAGGGGAGAAGGAGAGAGTGAGGGAGGAGATGGGAGTGTGATGCAGAGACAAGAGATGCTCCATACTCCATTTTTGTCATGTATATGTCGCTTCTTCCCTTGCTATCAGCTACGGTCTGCGTTTACAAAAATGACCATCATTGTCCGCTTTCTGATGATTCCTCTCTGTCTGTTCGACCGTTCTACAAAATCGTTATCGAATTCAAAAGCAGCGTGAATCTCTATATTATCATGCTTATAAATTCACAGGTTTTCTTTTGATTTTTTCTCTTTTTTATGGCTTTCCAATAGCAACGATACTCTCGAAGATTGACTCTTTCCTGCGGACTTATTAGGTTAGCTCGTAGTCACCGAGGAAGATAGGAGGAACACTCAAAAAGTCAGAACAGTTCTTTCTGCAAAGTTGATCAAAGTTGGTATTTGCTTTGCTGACGGTCTTGTTCACTTACGACAATCATGTATTTCCTTTTATCAAACTATTACTATTTACACATGCTAAAAGCTATTAAGTGTCTTAAAATTAACTTTTTTAACTAAGTAAATTTTAACTTTTTAAATAGAATTTAAAAAGAAATAACATTTTTATGAATTATTTTTGCTTTTCTAATATCAATATCTTTAAAGTAAATTCGCCAGACGTTTGGTAAAAGCAAACAATTAAATCATATGTTATCTTTTGCCGTTCTTAAAAATAACAAAGACATATGAATTTAACTTTGTTTTACCAAATAATTAAGAACACATTATAAAATAGTTATCTAGAAAAACCAATAATTTCACATTATATAGTTTGATTCTTAAACAGGACTGACTTTTTCTTATATAACTTTCTTATATATTTATATACTTTTCTTATTAATATGATATTTTTCCAATATAAATTTTTTTCTTAAGCAAATTTTGTAATATGAATTAATATATTTCGTATTTTCTCTTTTCTCTGATTAAATGCAAAGGCGCCAAATGTTTTAGTGTAAAAATAGAAATGTTAGATAAATGGGTGATACTAAAGTATACTTGTATTAAAACTCAAAACATATTTATCGATTTTTTTGTTTTAAAACTTGCGATTCTATGCATGCAATTGAATGAGATAAGAAATCACCGAAACTGCATTATGTCGTAATATATTGCTATCATTATTTAATCATGATAATGTAATTTTTTTATAAAAAGTAGAAGATAAAATAAACCAATATAACGTAGGTAAGAAATGTTATTTATTCTAGGGTATCCCATTCAACCTAGCCAAAACGAAAAATTATTATCGTAAAATTCAGAAAGACATTACAGACGATTGAAACAGTATGCACTTAATATTGCAATTATAGAAAGTATAGATGAGCAATCCATAAAATGAGCTACAGTAGATAGTAATACAGTCAAATGTTTAACTGCACTAAATGATCCTAAACTTCGAATCAAGCAATAAATTAACAACAAGGAAAGAACTGTCGCAACACATGACAATATCACTGATACTTAAATGGAAAATACACATATTAATCTTTAATTGTAACAGTGATTTTATTTGAAGCAAAGTAAAATACACTTTGAAGGACTCATGTCCAAATCGGCATCCTTTTACGAGAAAAATAATGATTTTACGAATTTGTCTTTCTATTAATTCATTAAGGGAGTTAATAAAACTGGGCAGTACAAATTTTTCAAAATTCACAAACAGCAATTAACAGCATTATACAGATTTAAGAAATATAACTTTGACAGCTGTTTACCGAAAAACTGTAAAACGTTATTGAAACAGCAAGAAATGTACGAGCATACGGAAAGTTGCTCCCAGGAGAGTATTTCATAATGGCTTAAATATCAGGATATAATGGAATTTTTAAGAACTGATCGCAGATAATGTTGATACCCGTTATAAGTGCAAAATAAGTAATAGACGGACTACCAATCTCATAACTTCTTTCTCCTAATCAATTGTGGGCTTATCTTAGGCTCGATAGCGCCCAACTTTCGTAACCATTTTATTATGGAAATGTTATTTGGTTCCCAAGAAACCAGACGACTGGTAACGATTTTTGCGTGATTTTGTGAATGAAGCAAAAATGTTGTAACTGATGGACTTGATTATCGGAGGAACAGCAATATTATGTATAATCCATACATTCTTTTAATTGCTGATGCACCTCAAAGTCTTTTGTAACAGCTAACAAAAGGGCATCCACAGGTTACTTTAGTTGTGGCGCAAATGACAACTGAAGTGAATACAATTCTACACAGAATGTGTTTCCCAAATATAATTGTCCTGAACGGACAAAGCGACAGCTTTATTAAGCATCACAGAAAGAAACATCAATATTGGACAGAGTATATTAAATAAATATTCCTAACACATTTTGGATTAATTAGTCCATGCCCGTTTGGATTATATGCCATTTTGGTTTGCAATTGGTGTAGTAAAGAAATGTTGAACTTTTTGTTTCGGGGCCGTTAATGTACGATTGCCCAACACAGTAATAACACAACATTTCAAGGTTGTTAATTGGAAATGCGCACATCAATACCTATGAATTTGTTCGTAACACGAGAATGCATTTCTTAAGTTTATGGAAAGCCACTGAGTTGATAACAAATTTCTTTTATATACGGGTCCAATTTATTTAAAGATAGTACATAAATAAAGATGTTTATAGAAATTGTTTTTAACGGCTGCCACGTGGCCATTCGCTTACTATGTTCTTCTACAGCTTTCTTCGTTTCTTATGGGAATCTTACTAAGAACATTTTTGTACGGTATCAAACAATCTTAAATGGCCGCAGCAAAATATCTCTCACAAAATGTACATGCGTTAATTCATTTAAGTGGATGATGTTCTATCAAAAATTAATTTTATGTATTATGATGATGTTAGAAAATTGGAAACATTGGAACACATTCAGCGCTTTTCGATATGAAAATATTTAAAGAAAAGATAAAACGGTTATTAGAAAGCTGAACGTCCATGCAAAACAAATTCACAACGTTAACAGAATTGAAAACATGGTTTACTATTCAAAGAAGAATGTCGAAAAATAGGTGTAAATAATGGAATACACAAATGCAGGGACCTATTTTACCCCCGGGATAAATAGTCCTTAATATTCCAATATTTATATAACAGCAGAATTTTACTTATCTTTCACAAACCAAAATAACTGTTGTGGATTAATAATGGTCAATGTAGCAATAAAGGAAATATGCTACATAACGCCTCTAATAAACTTTGGATTATTGGTCGAAGAATTCTTATAATTTTGGAGTGACTTTTAATACGGAACCGTGCAATTCTTCTTTGTTTGGGAATATATAAATCAACGAATATGGATAA